>NC_086449.1:266828646-267128646 GCF_028390025.1 Pseudophryne corroboree | reverse complement strand
CTCCGACACAGTTCAGATTTTTCATGTGGCCCCCTATAGAAATTAATTGCCCACCCCTGGTTTAAGGCCTAATTCAGTATGGTTACACACCTCCCTGCTGCATTTGTGATCCCAGCGCTGCGACCGCATTGCAGTCTGGGATCAACATTGTGACTAATGGTCGCGATGTTCCCCGCAGACTGCAAGCTGAGGCCGGCCATCGCACGGCAACTTACGAGGCCAAAAAAACTGGCCTTACCACTCCCGGAAAATGGGGGCTGCCCCCAGCCCTCCCCTCGAATGTCTCTGCCAGGTGTGCACATGCGCAGTTTCTCTATTATTGTCTAGATCGACCCCATATAGTCGACAGGCATTAGGTTGACACTGACAAAAAGGCACCAGTTTAAATGGTTAACATGGTAATGGTCGACACACATATGGTCGACTCATAACAACACAGCTTTTTAAGGTTTTTTTGCACACCTTTTTCATACTTTACCATCTACGTGGACTACGATTGGTAATAGTAACCTGTGCCGAGTGCAGCGGTAGCGGAGCGAGTCACCTTGCCTGCAGCATGGCGAGCTTCCTTGTGCTTTGACAGTGAAAATGACACCCAAGAACAGGAATAATGGGGTAGATGTATGAACATGCAGCTGTGGACTTTATTTGCAAGGACCCACTTCACCTCCGGATCGCGGTGAAGCAGGTCCAGATATCACCCGCATGTATCATTGCAGCTGTTGCCATTGTGGGAGAGCATTAAATCACCTGTCTAGTGATAAACGCTCTCACACTATCGGCTTTCCATACCGGCGTTTGTGTCTCAGTGCGTATGCGCCAGCTATTATTTACCTAGTGACACCTGCAGCATCTAAGACATTTTTTTTTATAGTTTTTATATGTGCACAGTCCCTGCCAACACCTAGTGACAGTGCTGTGCACTGAGCAACGACAGCTGCAGCTGTAGAAATTGATAAGCTGCAATATAATGAGGGGTTGTCTGCGAGATGCATTAGAACAATTAGTCCCAAGCTCACAAAGGAATATCTTTAAAGTTATGTGAGGCCCCTAAAGAGGTCAGGAACCTCCATTGTTATGCGATCCTGCATCATTAAAGTTTTGTACAAGTAGTTTTGTCTTAATGGGGCATGATCAGACACTAGGATGAGATCAATACCTGTATCAACAACCTGTGTAATGAAAGTACTGGAGAACAACCAGTAATCATGGGGGTCATTCCGACCCAATCGCACGCTGCAGCTGTTCGCAGCACAGCGATCGGGTCGGAACTGCACTGGCCGGGAGTTACTCTTCAACTACAAAAGCATCGCCGCTGTGCGATGCTTTTGTACTTGTGCGGTGGGGGCCGGACTGACATGCGGGCGGACTAGCCCTGTGCTGGGCGTCCCCCCGCATGTCTGGAAGATGATCGTAGCTGTGCTAAATTTAGCACAGCTACGATCAACTCGGAATGACCCCCCAAGTCTAGAAAACGATTGGTAGTGGGAAAGAAAAATGTATGTTCTTTGCCACTTGGATGTCGCATATACTGTATCTGTCAGTAGTAGTTGGTCACATATATTTGGTACCAGCCTTGTACTTATGTGTAGAATGTCAAGATGGGTATCGTTTATCCAGTATATTGGAGGTCACCGTATTGAAGTCCCCGCTAAGTAGGATATGAGATTCAGCATGGGGATAATCTATTTCTGAGATCTAAAAATACTTGTTATAAACATAGGGGCACAAATGTTGCCTGTAATATATTTGTGGCCTGCTATGGCGGCATCCATTATATAGAACCTTCTGGCTATATCCACCGTCAAATGGTAACTGTCTTTACAGGCTAATAAATCCACACCCCTGACCTTTGTGGAATACGATGCAAACACTCTTTGATGAAGCATGGTTAGTGTCAGTGAGCTGGGTTTATTGTAAAAAGATGAGGCCGCCGGAGCAGCCTGAATAGCACAATTCAGGGCCATTACAGTTTGGCTGGAGGGGAGCCCTCCGCCGACGGAAAGTTAAAACAATATGGCAGCTGTCACCACTGCAGGGCAGGCCCACTGGTGAGCAGAAGGGTCTAATTGGGAAAGCTGTGGAAAAAAGGTGAGAGGCGCAGAGTGGAGAGCCAACCAGCAGAGTCTTCATATCAACGAGGGGAAGGCAGCTGTACTTACAGGGCTATTGGGTAAGCTGGGGACATCATAGCTGCAGGGAAGCGCACAACCACCTTGTAGGCCTGGATTGCAGACTACTCCACGACTGGAGCAGGAGATATACAGATGCCTGGTTCACAGGGATGGGGGCTAGAGAAGATGGTCCTATAGCAGAACCACTGCTTGGATGCAGGGTAGCAGGGTGCTAGATGGTGAATCAGATCCAGTGAGTATGAAGCTCTGGTACCATACAGCCTTCTCGCTCATCTGGGGTCATTCCGAGTTGTTCGCTCGGTAAATTTCTTCGCATCGCAGCGTTTTTCCGCTTAGTGCGCATGCGCAATGTTCGCACTGCGACTGCGCCAAGTAAATTTGCTATGCAGTTAGGAATTTTACTCACGGCTTTTTCATCGTTCTGGTGATCGTAATGTGATTGACAGGAAGTGGGTGTTTCTGGGCGGAAACTTACCGTTTTATGGGAGTGTGTGAAAAAACGCTACCATTTCTGGGAAAAACGCGGGAGTGGCCGGAGAAACGGAGGAGTGTCTGGGCGAACGCTGGGTGTGTTTGTGACATCAAACCAGGAACGACAAGCGCTGAACTGATCGCAGATGCCGAGTAAGTCTCGAGTTACTCAGAAACTGCACAGAGATGTCTTATCGCAATATTGCGAATCTTTCGTTCACAATTTTACTATGCTAAGATTCACTCCCAGTAGGCGGCGGCTTAGCATGTGCAAAGCTGCTAAAAGCAGCTTGCGAGCGAACAACTCGGAATGAGGGCCATCATCCAAGCTACTCTTCAACCGGACTCACTCTAGACAATATGGTTCCCAGTAAAAATATGCCCTTCACCCCTGCCGGATATTTAAAAATGAAGCAAGAAATATTTATGCACCTTTGGTGTGCATGCAAAAAGGGGCGTGGCCGCGCAGAAAAAACCTACCTTACATCCCAGTTTTGAACCCTGCACCCTCAAAGATTGGCCACGATGGGGAAAAAATAGACATATTGGCGTCCACAGGAAAAAAATAAAACACACTGACCCAGATAGGAAATAAACCAAACACATTGGCCCAAACAACAAATAATATTGCACTATACACCTGCGCCCACTGTACATATATAGATATATAGATATACAGATGACAGTCTGGGAATTATTTAATAAACATCACCTGACTGCTGCTTCCATATGATCAATCTCACAATGGTATCTGGCATAGCAGGCACTGACTTAGATGCCCGTCCACCCAGCCAACTCAATAATGTAGTGGCACACTGCTGGCTGACACAATCACTGCAAGGCAGCTGACTGCAGAATACAGGAGCCAGGAGTGGATGGTCGACTACCTGTGGGTGGGCCCGGTCTGTGACTGAAGTCACAGTATGCTGCTGCAGCCTCCTGCCTTCTTCCCCAAAATGCCAGCATCACTCTCCAGTCCCTACCTCACGTCTCATAGATGACTCCTCATTGGTGCTCCCGGCGGGCATTAAATACAGCAGGCCTCCATAAAGTGCCGGTCATTCTGGGTAACTCTGCCCACCAAGTGAAGCACTGGGAGGTGGCTCTGTATACGGATGCACAGCCCTTTACTATGTGACAGCAGCCAGCATGGGTCGAGTTGTCCTAGTGACTGCACAGCTCGCCCACCAGTGGAAACTGCCCTGCCACTCAATAACGTGAGCTTTTAAAAAAATCTGTCCTAAAAATTACTCCAACTCTCTTTACATTTTAATTATCAGCTGGGATGGCCATCTGTGGGTTATCAACTGATAGTCGCCAGTGATGGTACCATTGATGGCTAACATTGATTATATGAAACCATCTGCTAGGGAAACATCAATGGTTTCACCCACCGATGGTCACGCCTTCTCAACTATGGAGTGGGCTGCCAGCCAATCAGTGACTGGTAGCGGGGCTTTGCGGGTATAGGGGGCAGAGCTATGCTCCATATAGAGGGGAAAAAAATATCTGGTTGGTCTTTAACACCGATGGTAGGAAACCATCTGGTTCTCCCCCATCAATGGCTAAAGTAATCAACATTAACCATAGACCATCGATGATTTTGATTAATTTATGGTCAATGGCCATCCCTAATTATCAGTAATAGGCCCATATTGCTGTATATTGAAAAGCCTATAGAGTACAGTATATGTTTATCAGCTGTCTCTTCACAAGCAGAATGATCCATCCATGTAGCATTACGCATTACTATGAGGGAGGTGCTGGAGAGACAATTCATATTTGACACCATCACCGCTTATTAAATTGCCACCTAAGAATATTAATTAAAAGTCACATACAGCTTTGTGCCTATATATGTCTCAGAACTTCTTTGAGCTTTAATGTGTTTTTTTGTTTTTCATTTCCCAAGAGTGTGCAAACGACACAGTTGTGCGACAGCTCTGCAGGACTGGAAGCTGGCTGAATGGATTTCTACAGGCTGTTTATGTGTTTGTTCAGTACATTATTATTGTTAATTTTCTCATCGCTATATTCAAGTAAGTTAAATAGCAAATAATAACATTGTAAAAGATTATGAATCATACAGATATTAAATACGGGATCCGGTCTGAAGATCGACACTGTCTAGGTCGACAGTGTTTAGGTCGACCACTATAGGTTGACAGTCACTAGGTCGACAGGGTTGGAAGGTCGACAGGGTTTCTAGGTCGATATGTGCTAGGTCGACAGGTCAAAAGGTTGACATGATTTATTTTATTTTATTTTTTACTTTTTCATACTTAACTATCCACGTGGACTACGATTGGAACAGTAATCTTGCCCGAAGCATGGCGAGTGAAGCGAGCCATTCAAGGGGACACGGTGCACTAATTGGGGTTCCCTCAACTCTACGAAGAAAACGACACAAAAAAACATGTCGACCTTTTGACCTGTCGACCTAGCACATGTCGACCTAGAAACCTTGTCGACCTTCCAACCATGTCGACATAGTGGCTGTCGACCTATAGTGGTCAACCTAAACATTGTCGACCGAGACACTGTCGATCTAATGATCCACACCCATTAAATACACGTTTATAGCAGGTAATTTTCTGATAATGGAAACACATTTGCTGATTTACTTAATGAAAACTGTTTTATCTGACAAAGTTCTGGGAAGCCGATTCTTGTACATTATTTAAATATAGATCATTGGCCCTCATTCCGAGTTGTTCGCTCTGTAAAAATCTTCGCATCGCAGCGATTTTCCACTTAATGCGCATGCGCAATATTCGCACTGCGACTGCGCCAAGTAAATTTGCTATGCACTCAGTAATTTTACTCACGGCTTTTTCATCGTTCTGGCGATCGTAATGTGATTGACAGGAAATGGGTGTTACTGGGCGGAAACAGGCCGTTTTATGGGCGTGTGGGAAAAAACGCTACCGTTTCCGGAAAAAACGCAGGAGTGGCTGGAGAAACGGAGGAGTGTCTGGGCGAACGCTGGGTGTGTTTGTGACGTCAAACCAGGAACGACAAGCAGTGAAATGATCGCAGATGCCGAGTAAGTCTGGAGCTACTCAGAAACTGCTACGAGGTGTGTAATCGCAATATTGCGAATACATCGTTCGCAATTTTAAGATGCTAAGATTCACTCCCAGTAGGCGGCGGATTAGCATGAGCAAATCTGCTAAAATCCGCTTGCGAGCGAACAACTCGGAATGACCTCCATTGATCTTTGTAGTGAACTTGATATCGGTGCAGTTACACATGTTCTTGATGGGGCATAAGTCCTCCTTATTGCAGTCACAGTCCATCAAGCATTCAGGAAAATAGTCATTCTCTGTAGAATTCTACAATTTGATGTAAGCATGTCAGGGAGTGCCAAGCAAGGTTCCGTGTGTACAGAGGTAAAGCTAGGTCTTCTGTCCCTTGAGGCAAAGACTCAGCTTGGGTGTTCATTTCATCTTGCTGGTAGTATAATCTATCTTGAACATGACAAATCTTTTCTCGTTTCCTTATTCCAGTTTCAGGAACCCTATACTATATTTACTCCCCTCTCTCTCCTTGCACCTGTCCATCCCCTTCACTATTTAATGGAGAAGCCATATATAGTCTGGGGCTGATGCTCAACATCAGGCCTGTCAAACTCAAAATCCCAACTGGGCCGAATAATCTAGGTCTAAGTCTTGTGTGGGCCGCAAGAAAAAGAAAGTGTGTTATATGCAATTTTCAAAGTTTATTTTTAGAAAAACCAACAATAAAGTATAATCAAACAGATGTCAAGTATCGTGAAGAAAACATTTACTTTAGGGGGTCATTCCGAGTTGTTCGCTCGTTGCCGATTTTCGCAACGGAGCGATTAAGGCGAAAATGCGCATGCGCATGGTATCTTAGCTCAAAACTTAGTAGATTTACTCACATCCGAACGAAGAATTTTCATCGTTGAAGTGATCGGAGTGTGATTGACAGGAAGTGGGTGTTTCTGGGCGGAAACTGGCCGTTTTCTGGGAGTGTACGGATAAACGCAGGCGTGCCAGGATAAAACGCGGGAGTGTCTGGAGAAACGGGGGAGTGGCTGGCCGAACGCAGGGCGTGTTTGTGACGTCAAACCAGGAACGAAACGGGCTGAGCTGATCGCAGTGTAGGAGTAAGTCTCGAGCTACTCAGAAACTGCTAAGAAATTTCTATTCGCAATTCTGCTAATCTTTCGTTCGCAATTCTGCTAAGCTAAGATACACTCCCAGAGGGCGGTGGCCTAGCGTGTGCAATGCTGCTAAAATCTGCTAGCGAGCGAACAACTCGGAATGACCCCCTTAATGCGGTGGTGTAAGTAGGAAACATTTCTTAGTGGTACTGTGTGCGCATGCCAAAGGCGCGCATGCCCCAAAAATGGTGATAGACATATGGGGGCCAGATACAAATATGCCCTCAATAGTGCCAGATACACATATGCCCCTAAAAGTGCCAGATACACATATGCCCCTAAAAGTGGCAGATATACATATGCCCCCACAGTGCCAGATACAGATATGCCCCCACAGTGCCAGATATACATATGACCCCACAGTGCCAGATAACATATGCCCCCACAGTGCCAGATAACATGCCCCCACAGTGCCAAATAACATATGCCCCAAATGTGCTCACTGCCGCTGCTGCCTGGGATCTGCTGCCTGGCTATGTGTGAGGGCAGGAGAGTCGCAGTGTGCGCCTCTACTGCTCCTCAGTCCAGTCTCCGGTGGCGGCGTGGGTATTTTAAATCAGGTGCTGGTTCATGATCCAATCAGAGCTCACGGACCGGCAGCTCCTGATTGGCTGCCGGTCCACGAGCTCTGATTGGCTCACGAACCGGCGCCTGTTTTAAGGTACCCATGCCGCCGCTGGAGGCCGGACTGAGGAGCAGGAGAGGTGCACACTTCACTCTCCTGCCCTCGCTGCAAGCAAGGCAGACAGGCCGCAAAAGGACCCCTGCCAGCGGGCCTCAAAAGGATGCGGTAGGGGCTGCATGCGGCCCGCGAGTTTGACACCCCTGCTTTACATAGTGTCACTGGACTTGCAGATTAGCAGTCCAACTATTTTACTATAGCAGCTACCCTCAGGCTGCCTGCTCTTTGCAAGTATGTTGATGTCACAGATGCCCCCACAGGCACATGGGGCACGTGCCCATCTCATTCACAACCCCTGCATGTGTATCACTCCTGATGGTACAGATTCATGGATGTTCATTAGATAAGCCATCGACAATTGCACTATGCTGCATTCATCTTCAAAATACAGCAGTAGGCACAGGAGCCACATGTTAAAAAGATTGAGAGTAGACTATAAAATGCCATACAAAGACATGGTTAGTGGCATTGGCAGTACATATATTTGGAGTGATCTAGCACCCACAGAACTTGCTTTCATCAGGGTTGGTTACAAAATATTAATCAATTAATTAGTGTGGGGAATGTGTGGTCAAGCCTTGCAATACTGACTTCAGAGCTGCATGGAAGCAGGATACAGCTAGACTTTCCAATAAACATGGGACACCCCTAGTGGTGTGTGTTTGTGTGGATCGTACCTGGACTCTGAAGGAACTTTTTCTTCCTGTCACGTCATGGCAGAGGAACAGACAAGACCGGTCCCCCTCGCCCCCCCCCCCCCCACACACACACACACACAGGTAAAACAGAGTCAGAGCGCACCAGAGGCACGCGGTAAAAAATAGGGGCATGGCTTTATAGGAAAGGGGCATGGCCACTGTTATGCCCCCCAGCAGTTGTACCCCCACTAGATTTGCCCCCTGTAGTTGTGCCCCTAGTGGTTGTGCCCCCTGTAGTTGTGCCCCCTTTAACTGTGCCTCCTTTAGCTGTGCTCCCTAGAGTAGCGCCGCTTACAAAACAAAACAAAATCAATACTTACCAGCCCCGCTCCTGCTACCGTACCGCTGCTGCTTCGTCTGTGGCCGCTGCCGGCTCCTCTCTATGGGAGAGACGTCATGACGTCTCTCCCATTGCAGCGCCGCACAGACACTAAAGGTCAATTATGACCTCTAGAGTCTGTCAATGGCGCCGGCTGCAGCGGGCGCATACACAGCCCACGGCACCTGCTGCAGCCGGGGAGCAGGCAGCGGGATGCGGATGGGTGGGTGGCGGTCTGCCTGCCGGGTGACTGCGGCCTCACCCGTGGGCCACAGTGCTCTGGGCGCCCGCCCTGCTTGACCGTGCCTAGATCCGCTCCATGGAACAGAGAACCCCCAAATCCCTCATACATGGCGGACACCAGAATCTAAAGAGATGTTTGAATTTATTAATCTGGAACACTTAGTCACTGGAAACTGTTCAAATGTAAATGGGTCAATAATAGGAGCAGTATAAAATGATCTTTCAGTTGTGTAAACCAATGTGGGCAACAATTACTGCAATGCTGTAGTACTCTGAACCTTAGCTGTTACTATGTGCAACACTATTGGGCCTTACTTTAGTCAAACTATGCAATCTCAATATAGCAGTATGGAAATACAGTACTTCTGGAGTCATAAATAATCTTGATACTGTACACCTCACAGCATGCCTCCCAACTTTGACAGCAGCGGAGGTGGGACAACACCGCGCGCCTTCGGCGCGCGCCTGATTTTAGGGGCGTGGCCTGGCGGAAAGGGGTGTGGCCTTGCGGCAAGTGCCGCGATCGCAAGCCACGTCCCCGTTTTCGGCATTATGGGGGCATGAACAGCACTGTGAGAGCTGCTGGTCATGCCCCCTGTCCCTCTCTGCCGTGAATAGACGCTGTGCGCATGCGCACAGCATCTATTCACCGCTGCTCTCCTCAGAGCAGCGGGTGACAGGGGGGGATCTCCCAACTGACCCCCCACCCGCGGGACACTGCGACCCGCGGGTGGGACAGCGGGACAGACCGTGAAAAACGGGACTGTCCCGCCAAAATCGGGACAGTTGGGAGGTATGCTCACAGCACTGTGCATGCGTACAATAACTGTCACTTGACTGAAAGACCCATAGCAACACACACTGTGGCCATTGACGTAACATTTACAATTTGCATACTATAAAAGTATACAGAGCAGCTGATTGGTTGCCATGGGCATCTTCTCCGCTGGTTCACCTCTCCACTTTTATCACTGTTTAGCAGGGGCGGATCCAGAAGAAAATGATAGGGGGGGCACCATAGAAGGGGCAAGTACATTTGCGTGCGGCTTCGGTGCATGTGAGGTGGCGCTTCTTATACAATGCCCACAGTTGTAGCGCTCATTATGCAATGTCCACTGTACTGGCAGTGCCCGTTATATAGACCCCATAGTAGTGGTGCCCCTTATGCAATGCTCGTATTGCCCCCAGTAGTAATGTTGCCTGTAGTAATGCCCCCAGTCATTTAGCACCCTAGTAGTTATGCCCCCAGTGGTAATGCCCCTGCAGTTATGACCCCAGTAGTTTACACCCACCCCTTTAATTTAGCCTCCCAGTGGTAATGCCCCCTGTAGTTTGCCCCATTGTAGTTTAGCCCCTGTAGTTATGCCCCCCTTGTAGTTTAGCCCCCAGTAGTAATGCCCCCAGTAGTTTGGCCTCTGTAGTTATCCCCCAGTAGTTTGGCCCCTGTAGTTATGCCCCCCCCCCCCCTGTAGTTTAGCCCCCAAGTAGTAATGCCCCTGTAGTTACGCCGCCAGTAGTAATGCCCTCCTGTAGTATGCCCCCAGTAGTTAGCCCCTTTGTAGTTGACCCCCAGTAATAATGTCCCCCAGTAGTTTGCCCCCAGTAATAATGTCCCCCAGTAATAATGTCCTCCCAGTAGTTTGCCCCCAGTAGTAATGCCCCCTAGGAGTTTGCCCCCAATAGATGACCCCCCAGTAGATGCCCCCCAGTAATAATTCCCCCAGTAGATGGCCCCCAGTAAAAATGTCCCCCAGTAGCTGCCCCCAGTAGTAATGCCCCCAATAGATGACCCCCCAGTAGTAATGCCCCCTGTAGATGCCCCCCAGTAATAATGCCCCCAAGTAGTAATGCCCCCACCCAGTAGTAATGCCCCTTGTTGATGCCCCCCCAGTAGTAATGTCCCCCCGTAGTTTGCCCCCAGTAGATGCCCCCGCTGCATTAAGGAAGATAATAACACTTCATACTTACCGAACCCCGTTCCTGCTACCAGACTTCCTCCTGGCGTCCTCTCCTCAGCACTATGAGAGAGACGTCATGACTGACGTCTCTCCCATAGCGCACGCCGCACAGTGACAGCGCCGGAAGCCGAAGCTCAGTACTGAGCTCCTGCCTCCGGCTGCCGCTGTGCAGGGAGACGGGCGCCCGCTGGTAACACAATCTCAGCGGGCGCCCGTCATCTCCCTGTGCGGCGCTGTTGCCAGGGGAGAACGGGGGACGGAGGCCACAAATGACAGGGGGGGCAAGGGCCCGAGTGCCCCCCCCTCCCCTGGATCCGCCACTGCTGTTTAGTACATGTCCCCCTTTGTGCAATGAGTCCTGCCATAGAACAGGTTAACCTGAAGATTTTCACTCACCAAGTGTGTGTGTGGGGATGGGAAGGGGGTGGAGTGGGGGGGAGGGGGGCGGGTGCTGGAGGTAACTGAGAATGAAGTAGCTCAGTACTGACTGAGTGTCTCTATACATAGATGCAATAGGCAGTCCCATAATTCTGGTATAGCATCAGAACTGTGGGATACGGTCCCACGGATAGCAGCGATTAAAGTGAGCCGGAATGGGGCGGAACTGCGTTCCGTCAGTTCTACTTGGAGACAGAACGCGGCTCCGCCTCCTCCGGCTCGCCTCACCCGATGTGTGCCGGCGCCGCAGGGCGATGCCGGGCCCCCGCTGTTACCAGCGGCGCCCAGCTTTCCTCGCACATTGGAAGCCCGGCGGCAGGAGCTCACTACTGAGCTCATGTTTTTTTTTTTTAAGGCACGTCTACTGGGGGCAAGCTACAGGGGACAAGCTATAAGGGGTAAACTATTGGGGGCAAACTACAGGGGCGCATTACTACTTGGGGCATACTACTGGGGGCATAACTACAGGGGCTAAGCTACTGGGGGCATAACTATTTGGGGGCTAAACTACAAGGGGCATTACTACAGGGGGCTAAACTACAAGGGGGCAAACTACAGAGAGCATTACTACTGGGGGCATTACTACTTGGTACAAGCTACATGGGGCTAACTACTGGGGGCAAGCTACTGGGGGCAAACTACAGGGATGCATTACTACTGGGGGGCATAACTACAGGGGTGCATTACTACTGAGGGCATAACTACAGGGGCACATTACTACTGGGGGTATAACTACAGGGGCATTATTACAGCGGGACTAAACTACAAGGGGCATTACTACTGGGGGCAAACTACAGGGGTGCATTACTACAGGGGCATTACTACTAGGGGCAAACTACAGGGGCATTACTACAGCGGGGCTAAACTACAAGGGGGCAAACTACAGGGGGGCATAACTACAGGGGCTAAACTACTGGGGGCATTCCTACTTGGGGCAAACTACATGGGGCTAAACTACTGGCTGCATTACTACTGGGGGCTAAACTACTGGCTGCATTACTACGGGGGAGCTAAACTACTGCGGGCATAACTGCAGGGGCTAAACTACAGGGGGCATTACCACTGGGGGCTAAACTACTAGGGGCATTACCACTGGGAGGCTAAATTAAAGTGGGGGTAAGCTACAGGGGTCATAACTGCAGGGGCATTACTACTGGGGGCTAAACTACCGGTGATAAACTACAGGGGGCTAAATGACTGGGGGCATTACTACTGGCAACATTACTACTGGGGGCAATAGTACACAGGGGCATTACCATTAAGGGCATTGCTAATCGGGGCACTACTAATGAGGGCATTGTAAAGGGGGCATTTCATAAGGGGCATCACTCCTGGGGACATATGAGGCACTACTACTGGCGGCATTGCTTAAGGGTCGCCAATACTATGTGCTCTATATAAGGGGCACTACCAGTACAGTGGACATTGCATAAGGAGCACTACTACTGTGGTCATTGTAAAAGGGACGCTTCTGCTGTGGGCATTGTGTATTACGGGGTGCTACTACTGTGGGCATTATGTGTATTGGGGTGCTACTACTGTGGGCATTATTACTATTGTGTGACCATGCCCCTTTTGTTTTGAGACCACGCCCCTTTTACTCCATGGGCGCCGGAGGGAGAGTTCCACCACCTCTCTAGGACCACTTTAAGCACTGACACCCTACAGAGTTGCACTATCCGTCAGTGCTGACCAATAACACAGTCCTGCAGAAAAAATGTACATCAACACTGTCCCTTTGTCAGTGCTTCAGGCTGCGGTAAATTAAAATACACTCTGTACACACTGAGTTATTGCAGGGGTCTGTATTTTCTGTACAACTTGAAAGCTTGGTGTTTATTGGGCACAGCTTTACTGCAAGTAGTGATGGCTAGATACATGTCTCTATACAGGGCTGTTTCTAGGCAATTTGGCTCTCAGTGCAAGATTTAAAAATGCGCCTCCCCCATTGCCATAAAAAAATGCGCCCCCCACCAATAAATATAAAAAATAAAGAATTTGTGCCCACCAAAGGCGCGAGTGCTCCCGGAAAGGGGGCATGGCCGTGTTAAAATGGGCATGGTCTCATTAAAATGGGTGTGGCCTCATCTGGAAAGACTACCTTACACCCCAGTTTTTGACCCTGCACCAACAGATCACGGCCACCACAGGGGGAAAAATTCTACTATATTAAGCCCCACACAGTAATGCCACCTGCACCATATTATGCCACACTGCAATGCCCTTGATACATAAAATCCTCATTTTACACATTACGGCAGGCAAGAGTACCCGTTTTAATCATTACGGCAGGCAAGAGTCCCCATTTTACATATTACGGCAGGCAAGGGTCCCCATTTTACACATTACGGCAGGCAAGTGTCCCGATTTTAAACATTAAGGCAGGCAAGTGTCCCCATTTTACACATTAAGGCAGACAAGTGTCCCCATTTTACACATTACGGCAGGCATGTGTCCCCATTTTACACATTACTCCAGGCAAGAGTCCCCATTTTACACATACAGCAGGCAAGAATCCAAATTTTACACATTACAGCAGGCAAGAGTCCCCATTTTACACATTACAACAGGCAAGAGTCCCCATTTTACACATTACGGCAGGCAAGTGTCCCCATTTTACACATTACGGCAGGCAAGTGTCCCCATTTTATACATTACGGCAGGCAAGAGTCCCCATTTTACACATTATGGCAGGCAAGAGTCCCCATTTTACACATTCCAGCAGGCAAGAGTCCCCATTTTACACATTACGTCAGGCAAGTGTCCCCATCTTACAAATTACGGCAGGCAAGTGTCCCCATTTTACACATTACGTTAGGCAAGTGTCCCCATCTTACACATTACGGCAGTCAGAGTCCCCTTCTACAAAGAAAGAGAGTGAGAGAGAGAGAGAGTGAGAGAGTGCGAATGCACGCCTCACCTGCCACAAGAAACGGCTCTGTCTCCATAGTACAACACTCAGGGGGAGATGTATGAAGCAGTGAAAATAGGCAACCAACCAGCTGCTGCCTATAATGCTATAGAATGCACTTGATCACATTTTACTTCAAAGCTAAAATTTTACTTACACTTTTTCACTGCTTCAAATATCTCCCCCACAGTCTGTGCAGTGGTATCAGTGAAGGGTTAAATTGTGTCCTTGACTGTTAACTCAGTGTATACTTGTGGGAAGTAGCTGCCCAAGATGGATACACATGAGGGTTGGATACATACACATGAGGGTTGGATACCTCTTCCACGTCCTCTGGTAGCTGGAGGATGGACAGAAACTGGGAGGTCTAATATAGTTCTTTCTTATATGTCAGGGTAGGATAGGTTGAGTCTGGCGCTGTTGACCATTTGACCATGTCGACCATTTGGTGTTGACCTATTGCTTGTTAAACTTTTCACTGTTGACCTATCATCCAGATACCCCGGAGAGCCGGGACATGTAAGTGAATTTGTAGCAAGGAAGACTAGGCCGCTGCTGTTTTGTGACAGGCCCCTCTCTGTAGCCCCTCTCCAGCTTGTCCTTCTCAGCAGCACCTCCTGCAGCACACTCCTGGGCTCTGAAGCTCTACTCCCAACAAATTGTGAAAGTTCGCAATTCTGCACGGTGGGACCCACTGCTTTGGGTTTCCACTGGGTCCTCCTGCATCCCATGTATTTCCCTGCAGCACCGGCCGGTGTCCACAGGGTTCTAGTGCCCGACAGTAACCACCGCTGCTGGGTGCCACTAACATAGTGCAAACCAACATAGCATGGACAGCTATATAACCGACATGAGTGTATACCTTTAAAAGCAGTGGCGGTGTCATGTGGTGCAGCCAACAGTAGCCCCTCTCGTGCATCCAAAAATGGGTGTAACCTCATGGGAGTCCCTGTTGCCTTTGCAGAGAGGGCATGGACTAGTATGAAGACCCCCAGTTACATCATTCAGAGGGCATACCCAGCATTCTGTCATGATCCTGACTGTAGTTCTCATGTTTGATGACTTACCTCTGCCATCTGTCCTTGATCCTGCGTCTTTTCTGCTCACTGGGATAAACAGCTTGCCAGTACTATGAGTTTCCTGAGTGCTTAGTTCTCTGCCTGGAAGGTGAGAGTTAACGAGCTCCACCTGTAATTAACCTTCTGTGTGAATACTGAATTCAGTAAGTCTCTCTATGCTGTGCCTACACAGCAATCATTGTTGTCATTATACTATATGCCTCTCTGACTCCAGTGATCACCAGATACATTCTCCACTGTGCTTGGCTCTCTGGTGTTTGTGCCTAAAAGCCAGTATCCTCTGCTCATTTTAGGAGTTTAGGCTTCAGTGCTTTTCCGGCCTACTAGGCCTCACTCCACATCAGAGCCTAACATGAGTCTCTGAATCACCTGACCCTGTTCATCAATCACCAAGGACCAGGAAGTATAAGTAAAGAGACTTGTGTTACAAAAGGTGCCAGTTCCTTGTGTCACACAGCTCAGTGTGAGCTTAGTAGCTGAGCTCCCTAAAAGGTAACACTATTACCTTAGTTCCTGTGAAACTCTGCTCTTTTGCTACCCAGTCTGGATTACAGTTGAGTTACCAGTTTTATCCAGTATTCTTCAGTCTCGTCTTAAAGACACAGCCGCAGTATTCTTCAGTCTCGTCTTAAAGACACAGCCGCAGTATTCTTCAGTCTCGTCTTAAAGACACAGCTGCAGTATTCTTCAGCCTCGTCTTAAAGACACAGCTGCAGTATTCTTCAGCCTCGTCTTAAAGTCACAGCTACAGTCTTCAGTTCTTCTTCAGCCTTGTCTTAAAGTCACAGCTACAGTCTTCAGTTCTTCTTCAGCCTCGTTTTAAAGCCACAGCCACAGTAATTGTTCTACATACAGTTGCGTTTCCAGTTATATCGGGAACCAGCCAGGATTACAGTTGCGTTCCAGTTATACCAGTACTCAGCCCGGTTCACAGTGCAGTTCTCAGTCTCACCGGTAGTTTGGTTCAACGTCTTCAGCTCTCCTCCCAGTTCTGCTCAACTCTAGAGAACCTATTTCATAGTAACCTTGAGACCTTGAGTACACAAACACCTATTCCTGTGACAGTATATCTAGTTCGTTCTCACCAATACATTCACCATCCTCCTATCAACACCAAGTCTCTGGTGATCCAGTGGTCAGGATACGGCTCCCTCTGCCGAGGCCCGGGTTCGACTCCTGGTCAGGGATTGCTCCTTAAGCTCTTCATCTCACTGATTCCCACAGACCAGCCAATATACACACAGTCCTCCAGTTACCCACACGGACATCACATACACGCAGGGTTCACAAAAACCACAGTCATGACACATTCCCTTGGATGCAGGGCCTGCCCCAGAGACTTGTGCCTGCAATGCCAGCTCCTTCTCAGTGACAGGAGCTAGGTGCTGCAGGATAATGTCACACTGCAGCACCCAGCTCCTGTCACTGCGGAGGGTGCCACCCGGACGTGGCCCGCTGCCCGCACCCACCCTGTGACGTCTGTGCATACAAATATATACTTAATAAGAAACTTGTACTTATTAGCAAATATAACATTATTAAAAAAGGCATCACATTCTCAATGTGGGCCAATAAGCACTAGATATGACTCATTCCAACAATTATTTATTTCAACCATTATTATTGTTATCACAAGTAACATAAAGGCTAATAGAAGAGAAGTAAGGACTGGATAATAAACAAGAGAGATACTGAGAAAGTTATGGGACACCTGTAACGTCACATCCCCAGGAAGTCTGTTCCGCTTACTGCCAAGTAGTAAAAAAAATAACAGTAGCAGTAATTTTATTTACATTTGTGATTATATATTATGTGCTTCTTTATGTCTTATAGTAATGTCTACATGGAATTTAAAAGTATTTCCAACCAGCTGTGCAAGTTTCAGCGTTACCATTTTATCATGCAGTATTACAACAAGCCTGTACTTCCTCCACCGCTCATTCTCTTCAACCATATAGCAGCTGTTATTAGCAGGCTGTGTGTACGGAGAAAGGGAACAACTTCATCGGGGCCAAGTAAGTTAAATAAAAAAATCTTTCCCTAACAGATGTATCAAAGGGAACCCAAACTCAAGAAAATGTGCTGCTCTTAGTAAATATTGGATGTTTTCTGTAGCTTCTGTTAGGCATTTGACAGCAAATCACAGGGAAGTGAATTGTGCACATCTTATTAAGCCAGTCAGAGCCGGCGCTGACCAGTTTTGTGCCCTAGGTAAAATTTTGTCTTGTTCCCATTCCACCCACACATCCGATGTGGGAAAATATGTAAAAGGAGCCTAGTCTCACGGAAGGGGGTGGCTTCATGGTGTTGTGCTCCCCATGCCACACAGTCTCATCCCCTCTTGTGGCTCTTCAGTCTACACAAGTGTCTATCCAGGCCCAGTCTACACATAATAAAACCACTCAGAAATTGTCATTTTTTTATTTAAGAAAGTTTAAAAAGTATTTTTAAAGATATATTTAAATATTCTATTTTAACAAATATACCTAGGGGGTGTATAGCACCCCACCCTCAACCCTGTGTACATAGGGCCTAATTCAGCATGGATCGCTATTCTCAGAAATCGCAAATCAAGCAATTGTCGAACGTGTGAGGGGTAATAGCGATAGAAATTACGTACAGATCACAATGTAGTCGCTGTTTGACAGACAGGAAGCTGGTGTTTCTGGGTGGAAACCTGCCATTTTCTGGGTGTGTCAGAAAAAACGCAGACGTGCACAGGCGTTTAAGGGAAGGAAAAAATCTACAAAGAAATATAAGTAGGCGCTGGTGTACTGGCTATGAGACACTGATGATATTAATACTGACTGCAGCTTCACTTATTTGAGGTGCTGAGCCTCAAAAAACAAAAATTAATAAAAACCACAGAGAGAAGCGCTGTCACTAAAGTATTAATATATTTTATTAAAAATGACCTTATTCATATATAAAAATTATGAGAAAACCTAAACATCCTGTGACTTTAAAAAATCTTTTAGCAGCAACACATCAAAACATGTAACAATTTGTATTCCTCACTAAGGTCTCCTTTGGAACAATGTATCAATCTACCCTTTATATAATGTATGGTAACTCTTGTGATTAACAGGAATTCCTATACTGCTCCACAAACCCAGATTTCCTGTAATGGGGTACTGTCCTCATCATTTGAGATACAACGAGGTACTAGACAGGGCTGCCCCTTATCGCCCTTACTATTTGCAATAGCACTGGAGCCCCTAGCGATAGCCCTACGCCAATCGAGAGTTTTTAAGGGAATCAAAATTGGAGACATTGACCTCCGTCTTGCTCTTTTTGCCGATGACATGCTGTTATTCGTTTCTGATCCATCGACCTCCATCCCGGAGATCCTTGGATTGATACAAGCATTCGGAACTAGGGCGGGATATAGAATTAATGTAGCCAAGTCAGAGCTTCTACCCCTGGGCCCTTCTGCCCATAACATTTCCAAACTCATCCCATCTCTTTCCTTTAAAATTTCCCACACAAAGCTTACCTACCTGGGGATTCAAATCCCAGCGAATCTCTCCAGACTATATGAGGAGAACTACACCCCTGCCTTAACACGTGTCACCTCGTTGCTAGATAGCTGGAAATTGCTGCCTCTGTCACTGTTGGGGAGGATAGCCGTCTTGCAAAGCATAGTCTTCCCGAAATTATTTTATCTTATGCAGATGCTCCCGATCCGCCTTAAGACTCAAGACATCCAATATTTACGAAAAATCATGTCAAAATTCCTATGGAAAGGGAAAAAAGCATTCATCGCTTTGGATAAACTCATGGCCCCTAAGGCCGCAGGAGGCTTTGGAGTACCTGATTATATGTCCTACTCTATGGCGACTCTATTCCGATGTGCTGCTGATTGGCTGTTTGACAGGGAACTCTTCACAGACTCTGCTCTAGATGAGGCCTTATTTACTCCCTACTCCCCGGGAGCATTGCTTCTGTCCAAACCCTCCCTGATCCCAACTCACATCCTTAACAATCCTCTTTTTCATGATATTTATTACAACTGGCGCACCCTACACAAGAAATTTAAATGTAACCCTGAGGTGTCTGTATGTATTCCGCTATGGGGCAACCCCGCCTTTCCCCCATCTCTCACTAACTCCAATTACCGGCTCTGGAAAGAGAAGGGTCTGTCTAACTCTTCCAAAGTGTTTGACCCGGGGGGCTCTATATATCCATTCTCATCGCTCCGAGAGAAATATGACCTGCCTCACTCTCATTTTTTCATGTATCTCCAGACCCGACACTATCTAGACTCAATAACTCGTATGCGCAACATACCACATGACTCATCCCCTTCCTCTCACCCATTGTTAGTCACACTTAATATTCACAAAGCCGGACCAACACGCATTAGACAGATTTATACCATCCTGACTTCTCGCACAACAGAGGGTAGATGGGACAGACTATTTACCCAATGGTGTAAGGATATACCTGGCCTAACTAATCACCATCAACTTAGTGATCATTATGTCTCTACCCTGAAAGCCCTGGCTTCACCTTACCTACAAGAGGTTCACCTCCGAACTTTGCAGAGAGCCTATATCTCCCCAACCCAACATGCTCGATTTCACCCCTTGGAAACCGGGGAATGCCCCAAATGTCATGTTCGAATAGCTTCCTTCTATCACATGTTTTGGGAGTGTGGTCTGATCCGACGTTTCTGGCACAAATTATTAGCCTACATTAATCAGCTATTGAATATACGTGTATCAGCAACGCCCCTTTCTTGTTTATGGGCAAATTTTTCGGAATGGGATCTAGGGCCTGGGAAACAGCGAATTATTCCATTTCTCACTATCTTAGTAACAGTATCAAAGAAAATTATTTTATCCCACTGGTTATCGTCTTCTTCACCTACATTGGTAGAAGTTCATAGTAAGTTGTTACAGATCTTATATTACGACAGAAAATCGGCTCAAGTAAATATAGAGTCAGGTGTCAAAACTTTCTACAAAAAGTGGGGCCTTTACATTGACTCGCGGGATCAGACCACACAGGCCCAAATATTTAAGGTATTTGAGCACACTGAATGGTTCCTTCACAGGAAGATATTGGAAGAATCCATGTTATGAAACTATTTTCCGTACCTTAAGATAAGCCCTGGAGTTGAAATTTAGTACTCTCCGTCCTGATATTGAAGTATCAATTGCTACCATACTTTGTCTTTATGGATAAAAAACATCCTGATTCTTCCTCCCTACTTATCCTTATGTGTTTCCCTGTCCTCCCCCCCCCCCCCCCTCCCTACTTTCTCTCTACTATTCTTCTATCTCCCCCTTTTCTTATGGACTTATGTTTGATATAATGTTTCTAATGTTCTACTTCAAGGAAGGGTTTCCTGAGGTTTGATTTTTGGAGTACTATTTGACTCCAGTGCAATGTGTTCTTATTGATGAATCACATCTACTCCACGACTTTGACGATATTATAGATTTGATTCCTGACATTGATTGATGTACACACCAATGTTGTTTTTGTGCTTTATTCATCAAATAATTGCTATCTGTTTCTGTCTTACATTGTACTCTATGAAAATCATAATAAACAGATTTAAAAAAAAAACAAAAAACAGGAATTCCTTAGAGTAAGCTCCACGCGTGGGCTGATTGAAACACTTGAAACCATATATTGGTAGAGGGTTTAAAAGTTCTTCCGTGATGTATATAGGGATTATTCACATTGATGTCATCCGCTCCATTATTTGTGAAATCCCTATTTAGCTCTTATTTCTTAATAATGCCGTCCAGAATTGATCAGCTTTTCTTATGAAGCTTATAATTGCACAATAACAGATTAAGCATGTGACGCTATTTTGGAGTCTGTTATTATACTAAACCCAACTTATGCAATGGGCAACAATTGTGTTATGTCCGTAGGGCGCCGGCTGCCCGCTCTGGGACACTGCAATAGAATGTGCAGGGCTTGTGAGAAATAATAGATAAAACGCTCACAGTCTCATTCAGATCGGCATAAAAATTCAAAGGCTATAATGCTCTCTCACCACTTTCCATCAAGCTTCACCTGGAGCATACTGCTAGCTGTCATAAGCTGAATCTCCGTTTGGTGCGGTGAGCCAAATGCCGAATAGATGCTGGGTGAGGCGCTGAGCGGCGGATGCTGTCGGGGACGTGCTGCAGAAATCAGTCTCTGTTCGTGATGGTTAGCTGGATGCCAAGCAGAATGTCGGGCAATGTAATCAGACGGATTAATTAATCATTGCCCGACATTCTGCTTGGCATCCAGCTAACCATCACGAACAGAGACTGATTTCTGCAGCACGTCCCCGACAGCATCCGCCGCTCAGCGCCTCACCCAGCATCTATTCGGCATTTGGCTCACCGCACCAAACGGAGATTCAGCTTATGACAGCTAGCAGTATGCTCCAGGTGAAGCTTGATGGAAAGTGGTGAGAGAGCATTATAGCCTTTGAATTTTTATGCCGATCTGAATGAGACTGTGAGCGTTTTATCTATTATTTCTCACAAGCCCTGCACATTCTATTGCAGTGTCCCAGAGCGGGCAGCCGGCGCCCTACGGACATAACACAATTGTTGCCCATTGCATAAGTTGGGTTTAGTATAATAACAGACTCCAAAATAGCGTCACATGCTTAATCTGTTATTGTGCAATTATAAGCTTCATAAGAAAAGCTGATCAATTCTGGACGGCATTATTAAGAAATAAGAGCTAAATAGGGATTTCACAAATAATGGAGCGGATGACATCAATGTGAATAATCCCTATATACATCACGGAAGAACTTTTAAACCCTCTACCAATATATGGTTTCAAGTGTTTCAATCAGCCCACGCGTGGAGCTTACTCTAAGGAATTCCTGTTAATCACAAGAGTTACCATACATTATATAAAGGGTAGATTGATACATTGTTCCAAAGGAGACCTTAGTGAGGAATACAAATTGTTACATGTTTTGATGTGTTGCTGCTAAAAGATTTTTTAAAGTCACAGGATGTTTAGGTTTTCTCATAATTTTTATATATGAATAAGGTCATTTTTAATAAAATATATTAATACTTTAGTGACAGCGCTTCTCTCTGTGGTTTTTATTATACCCCTTTCACATCGCACAAATAACCCGGTACCGACACGGCATATTGCCGTGTCGAACCGGGTCAGTGTGCGATGTGAAAGCACACTGGGCGATTTAGCGGGTCGCCTGACCCGGTAAATCAACCCGGTAAAAAAGAAGGGTTTTACCCGGGTTGATTACCGGGTCAGGTGCGGTGTGAATGGGAGCCGTGTCGATGCGACACGGTTCCCATTCACAAGATAGGGAGAGGCGGCGCTGGAGATGAGCTCATCTCCCGACGACGCCTCCACCCCCGCCCCTGCTGCTGCTGCGGCCTCCGTTGTCATGGCAACCGACCCGGTATATTGCCGGGTCGGGAAGCCTGCAACGGAGCGCAAATGCCGGATCCCACCCGGTAAGTACACGTTTGTCTTACCGGGTAGGACCCGGCATTTGCGGTGTGAATGCAGCATAAGTTTAAGGGAAGGGTGCGCAGTCAACTTCCAGCCCATCTCAGTCTCAGACTAGTGGCAGCCTCTGACCTACTCACATTTGCTCAGATGGCAAAATATCTTCGGTGTTCTGGAAATTGCGTATGCATCTGTGAATGTATAGCGATCTGCGATGCATTCGCAAACTTGCATGGGGCGTTTTTTCTTTCTGTCAGGGTGGCGCCTTTCTACTGCTGAATTAGGCCCGTAGGATCCCATTGTAATTTTACTTCCCACCTCCATCACAAATATTCCCTCTAGTGGTACCCTCACCCCCAATGTCAATGAACACCAGTTAAGTACCCTCCCTCCCCATGTGTCACTATAGGTATTTTTTTTATATTATTATTATTATTATTATTATTATTATTATTAATATATACCCCCCCATCCCAAAAATCTTTTTTATGGGGCAGCATAAACCCCCTAGTCCTGATGTCACCCCCTGTTTAACAGCCCCCACCATGTTATGGACTTGCCGCTCACCTTATTGCAGAGACAGCGCAGAAGAGCATGGATCAGGGAGGGCTGATCATCAGTTCCCCCTGTTGCAGCTGATCTCTGCACATGTATAAATAGGATTTTAATTACCTGCCGGTAAATCCTTTTCTCATAGTCCGTAGAGGATGCTGGGGTCCATTTTAGTACAATGGGGTATAGACGGGTCCACTAGGAGCCATGGGCACTTTAAGAGGTAATAGTGTAGGCTGGCTCCTCCCTCTATGCCCCTCCTACCAGACTCAGTCTAGAAACTGTGCCCGAGGAGACGGACATACTTCGAGAGAAGGAAATACACAGATTGTGGTGAGATTCACACCAGATCACACGTACAACAACAGGAAAGCCAAGCTAACCAACTCTGAACAATTCAGCAACGGCTCAACCAACAAACTGAACCAAGTAACAAAGCAGGAATCCGAAGCACTGGGCGGGTGCCCAGCATCCTCTATGGACTACGAGAAAAGGGGTTACATGTAGGTAATTAAAATCCTATTTTCTCTTGTGTCCTGGAGGATGCTGGGGTCCATTTTAGTACCATGGGGATGTACCAAAGCTCCCAGTACGGGAGGGAGAATGCTGAGGTTCCTGCAGAACAGATTGACCAAACTTTAGGTCCTCAGAGGCCAAAGTATCGAACTTGTAGAACTTAGCAAACGTGTTTAACCCTGACCAAGTTGCGGCTCTGCAAAGTTGTAAAGCCGAGACACCCTGGGCAGCCGCCCAGGAAAAACCCACTTTACGAGTAGAGAGGGCCATAACAGATTTTGGACACAGCAAGCCTGCCGTAGAATAAGCATGCTGGATAGTGAACCTGATCCAGCGAGAAATTGACTGTTTTGAAGCAGGACACCCAACCTTGTTCGAATCATAAAGGACAAACAGAGCGTCCGACTTCCTGAGACGAGAAGTTCTCTTCACATATATTTTCAAAGCCCTCACAACATCCAAGGAGGTAATTGAGGAGTCAGTAGCCACTGGCACCACAATAGGTTGGTTGGTTGATATGATAGGCTGACACAACCTTCAGAAGAAACTGCTGATGCATTCTGAGCTCAGCTCTATCCTCATAGAAAATCAAGTAGGGGCTCTTGCATGACAATGTCCCCAATTCCAACACACGACTAGCAGACGCCAAAGCCAACAGAGTGACCGCTTTCCAAGTAAGAAACTTGACGTCCACGTCCTGTAAAGGCTTGAACCAACCTGATTGCAGGAACTGCAGTACTACATTAAGATCCCAAGGTGCCGTAGGCGGCACAAAGGGTGGTTGAATATGCAGAACCCCTTTCAAGAATGTCTGAACTTCAGGAAGAGCAGCCAGTTGTTTCTGGAAGAAAATGGACAAGTCCGAAATCTGGACCTTTATGGAGACCAAGCATAGGTCGACATCCACACCAGCTTGCAGAAAGAGGAGAAACCATCCCAGTTGAAACTCCACCGTTGGAAACTTCTAATATTCACACCAAGACACATACTTTTTCCAAATCCGATGGTAATGTTTTGACGTTACTCCCTTACTAGCCTGTATCAGGGTAGGAATGACCTTTTTCGGAATGCCCTTCCAAGCTAAGATCTGGTGTTCAACCTCCATGCTGTCAAACATAACTGCTGTAAGTCTTGATAGGCGATTGGCCCCTGTTGCAGAAGGTCCTAGCGAAGAGGAAGAGGCTTCGGATCCTCCAGCAGTAATTCCAGAAGATCCGCGTACCAAGTAGGGAGGCCAATCCCGGGATCGGGATCGGCGGAATCCCGGGATTTGGGCCCAAAAATGCCAGGATTTGAATCCCAATCCCGGGATTCACAGGATTAGAGTGCGCATGCGCAGTTTTGCCGGACAGCGCTGAGCACTATAGCACATCGCTGCCCGGCTGTCAGGGAGGTAGTTCCACACACACACTGACCGCACTGGCGGCATTTCAAATGTAGCGCCGGCCACCAG
This sequence comes from Pseudophryne corroboree, assembly GCF_028390025.1. Lineage (NCBI taxonomy): Eukaryota > Metazoa > Chordata > Amphibia > Anura > Myobatrachidae > Pseudophryne > Pseudophryne corroboree. Next base: position 267,103,547 of record NC_086449.1, on the reverse strand, counting down.
CCAATCAGAGCTGGCAGTCCGGCAGCCAATCAGGGAAGCGGCCGCGGCTCCTGATTGGCTGCCGGACTGCCAGTTCTGACTGGCTGGCGGCCAGTGCTACATTTGAAATGCGGCCAGCACAGTCAGTGTATGTGTGTGTCTATGGCTGCTGCCCGCGGCCCGCCTAATTAGTAAGTGGTATCGCTACCTACAGCCACACTCCCTCACTGCTCCAGACATCCTCCCTCTATCCCTCTCTCTCTCTGCTCCTGTCATCCTCCCTGCTCGCTACACCCACCTTCCCTTCCTGCTCCTTACATGCTCCCTGCACACCCACTGTCCTGCTGCTCCCTACACCCACCCTCCCTTGCTCCCTACACCCACCCTCGCTGCCCTCCACCCCTCGCTGCACTCCACATATACTCTCCCTGCTCCCTACACTGATCCCTACTGCAATCCTGGGATCCCGAAAATCCCAGGATTGAGCATTTTTCAATCCCGAATCCTGGGATTGAAAAAATGCCCCGGGATTGACCTCCCTAGTCCGGAGCAATGAGGATCGCCTGAACTCCTGTTCTCTTTATGAGCTTGAGAATCCTTGGGATGAGTGGAAGTGGAGGGAACACATACACTGACTGGTACGTCCACGGAGTTACCAGTGCGTCCACCGCCACTGTGTACGGGTTCCTCGACCTGAAACAGTACCTCCGAAGCTTCTTGTTGAGGCGAGAGGCCATCATGTCTATTTGAGGTACACCCCATCGGCTTGTTACCTCTGCGAATACCTCCGGGTGGAGGCCCCATCCTCCTGGATGGAGATCGTGTCTGCTGAGGAAGTTGGCTTCCCAGTTGTCCACTCACGGAATGAAGATTGCTGACAGCGCCACCGCGTGCTTTTCTGCCTAGAGGAGGATTCTTGTTATCTCTGACATCGCAGCTCTGCTCTTTGTTCCACCCTGCCTATTTGTGTAGGACACCACTGTGACGTTGTCCAACTGAACCTGAATGGCTTGATCTTGCAGAAGATGTGCCGCTTGTAGAAGGCCGTTGTAAATGTCCCTCAGTTCCAGGACGTTTATCGGGAGGAGAGATTCCTGACTGGACCACCTTCCTTGGAAGTTTTCCCTTGGATGACTGCTCCCCAACCTCTGAGATTTGCATCCGTGGTTAGAAGGATCCAATTCTGTATCCCGAACCTGCAGCCCTCGAGTAGGTGAGAAGTTTGCAGCCACCAGAGGAGTGAAATTCTGACTTTCGGCAACAGGCGTATCCGCTGGTGCATGTGAAGATGTGATCCCCGACCATTTGTCTAAGAGATCTAGTTGGGAGAACCTCGCGTGGAATCTTCCGTACTGTAGAGCCTCGTAGGAGGCAACCATCTTCCCCAGAAGACGAATGCACTGATGAACCGATACCCGGGCTGGCTTCAGGAGATCCCGGACCATTGATTTGATCACCAACGCTTTCTTCACCGGTAGAAACATCCTCTGCACTTCCGTGTCGAGTATCATCCCTAGGAAGGGCAGTCTCCTTGTCGGCTCCAAATGTGACTTTGGAAGGTTCAGGATCCACCCATGATCCTGGAGTAGTCGAGATGAGAGAGCAATACTCTGCAACAACTTCTCCTTGAAAGATGCTTTTATCAGCAGATCGTCCAAATATGGAATTATGTTCACACCCTGTGTTCGGAGGAGTAACATCCTCTCCCCCATGATCTTGGTGAATACCCTCGGTGCTGTGGAGAGGCCAAATGGCAGTGCCTGGAACTGATAGTGACAGTCCAGCAGGGCAAATCTGAGATAAGCCTGTGAGGCGGCCAGATCGGAATGTGAAGGTACACATCCTTGATATCCAGGGATACCAGGAATTTCCCCTCCTCCAGACCTGAGATCACCGCTCTCAGAGACTCCATCTTGAATTTGAATTCCCTCAAGTAGGGGTTCAATGACTTTAGGTTTAATATAGGCCTTACCGAACCGTCCGGTTTCGGTACCACAAACAGGTTTGAGTAATAACCCTTGTGTTGTAGGTGGAGTGGAACAGGAACAATGACATTTGTTTGAACCAATTTTTGAATGGCTTCCTGTAGAATAGTGCTGTCTGTCAGCGAAACTGGTAAGCCTGATTCGAAGAATCTGTGAGTTGGGGGTTCTTGAACCTCCAGACTGTATCCTTGGGCCACAATATCCTGTACTCAGGGGTCTAGGCATGATGACGCCCAAATGTGACTGAAATCTTTTAGCCTTGCTCCCACCTGCCCGACCTCCAGGCTGGGAGGTCCACCGTCATTCTGCAAATTTTGAGGGAGCAGAACCTGGTTTCTGTTCTTGGGAACCTGATATTGCAGGTTTTCTGGACTTTCCCATACCTCCTCTTAAGAAGGTGGGAGGGGGTTTGGATTTCTTAAATTTTGCCGTCTGAAAGGACTGCAGTGTAGGCGAAGGATAAGATTTCCAAGCCGTTGGTGCTTCTGAGGGAAGAAAGGTTGACTTACCCGCAGTTGCCGTGGAGATCCATGCATCCAAAGCATCCCTGACCTGTGAAGGGTAGGTTCTCCACACTTCTCTTGGATTCCACAGCCACAGTCCATTGGCGTAGCCAGAGTCCTCTGCATGCCGAGACCGCCAGAGAAGTAGCCCGTGCATTCAGCATGACAAGGTCTTTCATGGCCTCCACCATGAACCCTGCAGAATCCTATATGTGACGTAAGAACAAATCAATGTCACTTCTATCCATAGTATCTAAGTCCTCTAGCAATGGCCCTCATTCCGAGTTGTTCGCTCGCAAGCTGCTTTTAGCAGTTTTGCACACGCTAAGCCGCCGCCTACTGGGAGTGAATCTTAGCTTATCAAAATTGCGAACGAAAGATTAGCAAAATTGCGAATAGACACTTCTTAGCAGTTTCTGAGTAGCTCCACACTTACTCGGCATCTGCGATCAGTTCAGTCAGTTTCGTTCCTGGTTTGACGTCACAAACACTCCCAGCGTTCGGCCAGACACTCCTCCGTTTCTCCAGCCACTCCCGCGTTTTTCCCAGAAACGGTAGCGTTTTTTCGCACACACCCATAAAACGGCCTGTTTCCGCCCAGAAACACCCACTTCCTGTCAATCACATTACGATCACCAGAACGAAGAAAAAACCTTGTAATGCCGTGAGTAAAATACCTAACTGCATAGCAAATTTACTTGGCGCAGTCGCAGTGCGAACATTGCGCATGCGCATTAGCGACTAATTGCTCCGTTGCGACAAAAAAATAACGAGCGAACAACTCGGAATGACTCCCAATGTGCCTTACCACTTTACTATGGCTTTTGAAATCCACGCACAAGCAATAGTGGGCCGTAAAGCGACGCTATTAGCTGTGTATAGTGATTTGAGTGTAGTCTCAATCTTGCGGTCAGCCGGTTCCTTTAAAGCGGTTGACCCAGGAACAGGTAAAACCACCTTTTTTGACAAACTGGATAGAGAAGCGTCAACTATAGGTGGGTTTTCCCACTTTTTCCTATCCTTTTCAGGAAAAGGAAAAGCTATGAGAACCCTTTTTGGGATCTGGAATTTTTTCTCTGGGTTTTCCCAGGATTTCTCAAACAAAGAGTTTAACTCCTTGGAAGCCGGAAAGGTAAGCGAGGATTTCTTACTTTCTGTAAAATAAGATTCCTCCACCTGTTTAGGTACGTTCTCAGAAATGTGTAAAACATACCTAATGGCTTCAATCATTAGTTGCACCCCTTTAGCAAGGGATGCATCCCCCCCCCCCTGCATATCCCCATCACCGCCCCCTGTATCAAAGTCGGTATGAGTGTCAGCTTGCATTTATCTGGGCAAGTGTATGCTTTTGTGGGTATGTAGGTGGGGTTTTTGATGAATTAGTGGGGGCCAATAATTGTAACCCCTCCACAAATTTCCTCAAAAACTGCATCTCCTTCTCAGTATGTGACATCCTTGTTGAAATCTGGGATATCATTCCCCTTATAGAATCCACCCATGGGGGTTCGGATTCCAAAGGTTGAGACAGTATATTGCAGTCCTGAGTACATGGGATAGACTCCTTAAGAGAAGATAAACACTCTGCAGCACAGGACACAGAGTCCTTAGACATGGTAATGTGGGACACACACACACACACACACACACACACACACACACACACACACACACACACACACACACACACACAGGAAAATGTCAGACACAGTTTCCCCCAGAGTACCTTCAGAGAGTCACAGAGTCTAAGGAGCCAGCCACGCAGCGCCCTTGTGAGCAGTTATTATGATAAAAGCCGGCACTGAGTAACCAACATTAATATGTTGATTATTACTAACAATGCACTCCCCCCCCTCCCCCGTCTATAAAATCATGGTACCGCAGTAACTGGAATTATCTGGAGGGTCAGCGCTCCCTGTCAGCATCCTCTTGAATGTCTGCAGGCAGGAAAATGGCACTGGTGAATGCTGGATCAGCTCTGAGGAGAAGCCTCGCCCCCTGTAATGGCGCGCAGCTTCCCACACAAATTTGATAATACTGGCCGGAGGTATCTATGCTAACAGCGGGATTAGCCCCTGTTAGCGTATGTGACCAGTTTAGAGTGACTGCGCTGGCCAAGGACGACCCTCCAAGCGCCTACACTAAGTGTTGCTGAGCCTTCCTGGAGCGCAGCCTGTCAGAGCTGCGCTCCCACCCTTGGGCCGCTATTCCCGCCGGTGACCCGCTAACCGTGCCACTGTCGCTGTACTCACCACCTTCTATCTTCTGGCTGTTAGGGGGTGGCGGCTGTGCTGCGGGAGTGAGCGGTCACCTCGTGGGCTTGCGATCAGCACCCTCAGGAGCTCAGTGTCCTGTCAGCGGAGATAGAGAACCATTAAATTCCAGAGTTGGTTCCTACTCCCCCCCCCCTCCCCCCTAAGTCCCACGAAGCAGAAGGCTGTTGCCAGCAGCCTTCCTGTACCTAATGTTCTAATAAAATAAAAAAAAACTAAGAAGACCCCATGGTACTAAAATGGACCCCAGCATCCTCTAGGACGTAAGAGAAATACAGTATCTCAAACAACATGAATGAATCCCTGCAGGGTCCGGCCCCAGCCCATACAAGTGTTTCTCTAGCCAACACACTTACTTTCTTTGATGTCTTCTGGCCACCAGCAGCTGTCATCTGGCTGCCCGCTGAGGCTCCTCTGCTCTGTTTGTCTCGGCGGTGCTGCATGACTTCATGATGTCACACGTTACGCTGCAATAAAGCTTTACAGCTATAAATAAAGCTACAATAAAGCTACAATGGTTACAGCGCAGTTGTAATTGAAATATAGGTGTCTGTCCAGATAACCCTAGGCTTTTTCAGATTGCCCAGGCATTTGCCTATACAGCCTATACCTAGGGCCAGCTCTGAAGCCAGTAGACTAATGATACCTAATTATTGTCATAAATTGCCCATAGAACTCTTCTTGACTGAAGAAGATAAAAAGAGGCTGCATGAATTTGAAGAAGAATGTATACAGATTTATTTCAATGACAAGAAAGACCAAGATGGATCAAAGAGTGATGAAAGAATTCGAGTAACAACTGAAAGGTACATTTATATTATGAATACTAACCTGAGCAAGCATAAAGTCCACCTAGCTTACACAGTGAAGTAGGCATTATGTGCCCCAAACAAATGTTCATGAGAAAGTAACCATTTACTATATCTATACTCTCTATAATGTCTATTGTCACTGTTTTCTAGTGACTTGATAGTCTCCATGATCATAGTGTAGAATTTTACACTATTGTGAACAGTACGTTATTAATGAAACATGTTAAGATTGTACAGTCTGTCTCTTACAGCAATCTTAGCATGAATTTAAATGTGGTCATTCATTTTCCTCCTTTCTGTCTAATATCACAGTGGTGTATCGTGTTTCATATTGATAAGTTTACCTTTGATAGTTAATAGATTACTTTTAGCAGAGGTATAGCCAGAACTTTGTCAACCGCATAGCAACAGTTTTAACAGGCCTCTTCCCCTTTCTGGAGATGCCTCTCTCCACAGCAGTTGTTCATTTTATACGCTCAAGTAGTGCACCAAATTAATTGTATGCACCACAGTAGTGCTCTAGTTCATTATATGAACTATAGTGTTGCTTCAGTTAATGTTATGCCCCATAGTAGTGCCCTAGTTCACATTATACCGCACAGCTACCCCAGTTCATATTATGTCACATTATAGTGCTGCAAGTTAACAATTTGCAACATTTTACTGCTGCCAGTAGACATGACACATAGTGCCCTCAGTTCACATTATGCCACACGGTGCTAAGCAGGCAATTCCGGGGACCTTGTAGACTACTTTATGACATGAGTACAGTTGAATTAGGCCACAGAGGTGGGCCTGCTAAGCCTCTGGGCCTCATAGCAATGGCACTCCCTGCACCCACCTTAGCTATGACCATGAATTTTAGATATAAAACGTTTATACAGAAGAAGATATCTTGGTAGACTTTGGATCAATATAAAGGTAATCAGTCAGCCAATAAAGGTTTCTCGTCAATCCTAATTTTTCTTGCGCCTTGTTTTACACACGCTTTGCTTGTATGAGTAGGACATTATGAAGATTTTTCTTCATCCACTTGTATCCCTGCTTAGACTTGCAAGGACAAACATTGTCCTATCACACGTTTATATACAGACATTATAAATAAAGATTATTTTTCTAGCTTACACAGACATAGACAGACCTTATTGTGTTTAAGACTGCTTGTATATTACCAAAAGGAAGGTTATGCTTATGTCAAGTTTTATATTCTTGGTGATGTAATTTCTGATGTTATCACATGGTCCATTAGTGATTAGAAATGACACAGTTGCAGCGAGGTTCCCGATACAATAATTTCCATCACTTCTATTTTCAAGAGTCGAAGATATCTTCAGTGACATGAAGGATGTCAGAGATCATGTCGGCTTCATTAAAAATTTACTCCACCACTTAGATGATCACATTGGGCACCTGCAGGATCTGTCAGGTCTTACGCTGGATTCCATGAAAACTCTAACTGTTCAGAAAGCCATGGAATCAAAAAAAAGCCTCAGCTTTAGGTCCAGTGATTTAAGCCTTTCAAAGCAGACCACCGATGATGGACTTGGGAAATCAACCGTGTGGAAGAGAAGCAGAAGTGACCATATCTGGGGTCGTTCTTTTTCCCACACAGGTTTAGAAAAGAGTTTCAATCACATGGATTCAAATTCAGAGCAAAAGATCCACCTGTCAGATCACAGTGCTTTGCACCGATCAGCGGAATGCCTCCTAGAATCACAGCACAGAGCTCTCTCTGAAGAACTCAAGAACTTAGGTTACAACTTTACGAAGACCAGGTCTCCGTCAAACTTGCCAGAAGTGCAGAATACTCCCCAATCATCTACAAAAATACAGATCCCATCAGAAATAAATGTTGTGCTGTATAACATTGAGCCATTACAAACAATTTCACCATGTCCAGAATCTGCCAGGTCACCTGATCTCGGCAAAGAAGGTTTTGTTAACCATGTATTTATTGATGACAATGGCAGCGCTCTCTATGAAAACAGTCCTGAAGATTTCAGATTGCATGCTCTCCCATCACCTGAAGGATCCCCCAATGGGAACAGTGAGTGTCATGGTGTTACTATTGAAAACTTTGATGACAAACCTCTTCCAAAATCCAACAACAATACTGGAGTGTTTCAGAAACTGTGGGCTAAAAGAAAAAATTCAGGTAATTATTATACCAATTCAAGTCCTTTATAAACCATACCCTAGAGAAGTGATGGGGAACCTTTGGCACTCCAGCTGTTGTTGAACTACACATCCCAGCATGCCCTGCTACAGTTTTAGCATGGCCAAACTGCGGCCCTCCTAACTGCGGCCCTCCATCTGTTGAGAAACTACACATCCCAGCATGCCCTGACACAGCTTTAGCATTCTTTGACAGCAAAACTCTGTCATGGCATGCTGGGATATGTAGTTTCACAACAGCTGGAGGACCACAGTTTGGACATGCCTGCCCTAGAGGATTGCATTCTCTTTATACATAAAAACATTAATCAATGGTTGAGTTACAATGAGGAGATTTAAATATTTAGTAATGAATGAACAAAATAATTTTATTATTTTCTATTCTTTTATTATGTTGTAGGATCATCAGCTCTGTGTACCAAATCATTTCAATGTTCACAGAATCACAGATTATTTCAGGAGTGGAGTGCTCAGATCTTTTATGAGCATGTAAAAACAAATTATGCTGGGTACACATTAGTACGATATATAGTTAGTTTAAGCCAGTAACAATATATCGGTAGCGGGATGACGAGTGTGTACACCTGATATTTCTGTGAATGACGTCGTTCACAGGCTTATGGCTTTGGCCCTGCAGCACAGCCGATGACAATATATCTTGCAGATATATCGGCATGTCTGGCTGTGTGTATGGGCGGTATGTATGCTTACCAAATCAGCCATTATGTCAGCAGATCTAGGTTATAAGCTGATTAGTTGGTACTTTATCTCTTTCCAATATCTGATAAATCTATTTTGACAGTGAAATATCTCCCAACAGTGTAGGTGATATCAGGCTCCTGTCAGACAGCTATGACAAGTTTGTGTTGTCAAACAGAGGGGGTTATTCAGGTTTGTTAGCAAACCAAAAAAGTTAGCAATTGGGTAAAACCATGTTGTACTGCAGATGTAACATGTGCAGAGAGATTTAGATTTGTGTGGGTTATATTGTTTCTGTGCATGGTAAATATCGGCTGCTTAGTTTCACCACTGAAACTTAAATTTCAGTTTGAACACACCCCACCCAAATCTAACTCTCTCTGCACATGTTACATATGCCCCACCTGCAGTACAACATGGTTTTGCCCAATTGCAAAACTTTTTTGGTTTGCTAACAAACCTGAATAAGGTCCACAGTTTCTTAGGAAACAAGCTTCATACATCCAACTTGTTTTTCACTTCTGTCCCTAAGAGAATGTGTTCTATCTGTTATAGATTTGCAAGGTTGTGTATTCTTTTGTCAACAACACTATAATTGTATTTTTCCCATTTTCTTTAGGAATCAAGCTTCAAATAACAAAGCAGATGTCAGCTGAGGAAGAGGTAATATTTACTTTTTACAATATGCAGTTTTTCTTAAACTGTCAAAGAACTGCCAAGGAACATGTATTCTGATGCTCTACGTATAAATGATTTTATGCCATATGCATATGGTGTCATCTGCTCCAGTTAAATGACTACATGTTTTATAACTATTGACAGCCAATAGATGCCTGTCTATGATACTGACATTTTGCCATCATCAGCTTAAGCTTTTCCAAACCAGTCATGGCCTGCAGCTATTTAGGTCTTCCATTGGACACCAACATAACTGAAAATGTCCTTAGTTTTATAATATCTCACAGCGATTTCAATCTGATATTAATATGGCTGTAATCCACACCATAATAGGCAGGGATGGAACAGTGCATCTCAAGATCCCATGGCAAAATTTAGGGTAGGTCCAGCCATGCCTGTGTGTGCAGGGCCGTCTTTTCATATGGGCTCAATGGGCACTTGCCCAAGGGCCCCAGGAGTATAAGGGCTCTGGGCTGATTGGCTGATAGCTGAGGGTCCACTCTTTCCAGGGATACCAGATTTTTGAAAATTGGCCCAGGGGAACTGAAGATATCTGACTTCTAAGCAGTAGTCCCCATCCAAGCCTAATTGCTTTTCCCAGCAAAATATTTTGGGTTCTGTCTGATTTAGAGTTTTCTGAGCATATACTCCAAAAGCTGGAACTCTCCCCTTTCAGTGGAAACTGGCAGCTTGTCATTACTATGCTCAGAAAAAGGGATATCATCCTTCAAGCAGCTGGCCTCTGCTCCAGCTCCACACATCTGGTTTGCAGTTTTATAATTTCGTTGGTGGATTATCCTGGCTCCTGAACTTTGATCCCCTAGTATTCTATCATATTCAAAGCTAAGAAATCTATGTCCAGGAACTGGAGATATCTGCAGTCAAGCAAGCTGCTCTCTCACCAGAAAATGCTGGATATTAAGCCCACTCCACTATCCACCCCTCCCCTACGTATATTAAACACCCCCTACCACCCTGGAAGTCATGCACCAGGGCCACTTCATTTAGCACAATGCCCCCTCCAACAGTTTAGTGTTCTCCCTCTCACCCTATCAGTGCAGTAAAGGAGTAATTAGCAGATATTACTGCTCCAGGACCTACATGCTGAGTGCAAGATAGAACACCCCCTACCACCGGTGGGACATCAAAGCTGACGCTGATAGCAGCCCTATCCCTACTGCTGGAGGATGGGTAACTGGCCCAGAGCACTGCTGTGCCCAGGGGCCTTCACTGCTGTTAAGACGGCCCTGTGTGTGTGTGCAGGTCTGCCAACTTGTCTGCCTAATGCAGATTAAGGTGCAAACCCAATTCATGGTCCCTGGAACTGGATCAATCTGCCTGTAACTTTGTGGATAGAGCTGAAAATGTGCACGGTGGAAAAAGTGAAGCATCTTTGCTACACAATTGGTGCACCTCGCAAGCCGCAGTATCACCTCAGTGGACCTTGGGAGCAGATGCCTTGGGAGAATCATTGTACACTTACTGAATTTGATAACAGTGACAGTTTTTGCTCTAGAATAGCTCCTTTTCAAAAAATATGGGGTTATACAGCCGAGCGAGTAAGAGTAGATGATAAGAATTGCATCTCATATTTGGAATTGCTTTATTTTATATTTCTCCTGCAGGGTCCACAGAATCCACAGGATAACATTGGGATATAAGGTAGCTTCAGCGGAATGGCACCAATCGATCAAAGCTTTCGGCCTCCCAGAATGCAATGGGCCAGTCTCCTATATCCCCGCCTCCTGTCTAGTGGCATACCTAGAAGTTTTTTTCCCCCAAGGCAAAACATTCTCTGGCGCCCCCCCCCCCCCCCATAATTGCCAATAGCAAAGGGATGAAACTGCGCGCCTCAAAAAGGGGGTGTTGCCTTGCTGGAATGGGCGTGGCTTTTCATAAAGGGGTGTGGCATTGCAGGAAAAGACTACCTTATTCCCCAGTTTTGCAACCTGCACGCCCAGACGTTGGCCACCACCGGAAAAAAATTAATTCTGATTCATGCCCCTTACATTATTTGTCATTTTTCCTCCTTATAGTAATGCCCAGTATACATTATGCCACATACTGCACTGGCCCTTAGATATTATGCCACACACAATAATGCCCATGGCACAATATGCCACACACCGTAATGCCCCCGACACATTATGCCACACACCGTAATGCCTGTGACACATTATGCCATGCATTGCAATGCCCGTTATACATTATGCTACACACTGCAATGACCCTGATACATTATAGCACATACAATGCCTGTGACACATTATGACACATACCGCAATGTCCGTGACACATTATGCCACACACTGCAATGCCCGTTATACATTATGTCACACACTGCAATGCCCCTCAGACATTATACCACATACCACAATGCCCGTGATATAGTATACCACACACCATAGTGCCTGTGATACATCATGCCACACACCGCAATGCCCATTACGCCCTACAGTAAGGCTTCTAATTACTTTTAAATTACCTGCTCGTTGCCAGAGGTTTCATGTTCTTGGTTCCATGCACGGTGACAGGGGTTTTCATGCTCAGGGTGTCATGCCCATTGCCAGGGGTTTCATGTGCTAGGTGTTACGCTTGTTGCCAGAGGTATCATGCGCTGGGTTGGTTTCAAGCTTGTTGCCAGTGGGTAATATTCGTTGCCAGGGGTTTCATGCACTGAGTGTCATGCTCGTTGCTAGGGGGTAATGCTTGTTGCCAGGGATTTCATGAGCTGGGTGTTGTGCTTGTTACCAGGGAGTAATGCTTGTTGCTAGGGCTGTGCTCCCAGTGCCAGATATTCCCTCACAGTGCCAGATAAAAATATGCCCCCATAGTGTCAGAAACACATATGCCCCCAGTGCCAGATACACATATGCCCCCAGTGCCCCATATCCCACCAGTGCCAGCTACACATATACCCCCAGTGCCAAATATGCCCCCCCTACCAGTGCAAGGTACATATATACTCCCAGTGCCAAATCTGCCCCCCCCAGTGCCAGTTACACATATACCCCCAGTGCCAAATATGCCCCCCAGTGCCAGTTACACATATACCCCCCGTGCCAAATATGCCCCCCAGTGCCAGTTACACACCCTCACTGGGACTCCCCCGCTGCTGTGAGTTTTGGGAAGGGGCTGGAGGGCACAGCGCACGCCTCTCCTGGCTGTGTTCATCCTGTGTCTCCAGCGCCGTGTCTGTCAAATGAAGTGCCAGTTCGCGGACCGGCAGCTGTGGCTCCTGATTGGCTGCTGGTCTGTGAGCTCTGATTGGCTCATGAATAGGCACTTCTTTGACAGACACGCCGCTGCCACCGGAGACCAAGGAGGGACACACAGGGGAGGCACGTGCCCTCCGGCTCCTTCCCAAAACTCACAACAGCAATCAGTGGCAGCGGCGGCGCCCCCGCAGCCCCGCGCCTCCAAGCCACCGCAGTGGCTGTGAGGCAGTAATTACGCCAGTGCTCCTGCCTCAGGCAATTCAGGTTTTTTGTTGGTGCGGCAGGACCTGGAGCATGGTCAGTGGGCTGCTGGTTTTTAGCAGCCATAAGTTTTTACGGGAGGAAGTTCAGAAGTTGTTACAATCAGGGATGATAGTAGTGGTTCCTCCTGCTCAGCAGGGACAAGGTTTCTATTCCAACCTGTTTCTAGTACAGAAACCGAATAAGTCATACCGGCCCATTCTCAATCTCAAAACTTGGAACAGATACATTTGGGTGCCTTGTTTTCATATGGAAACGTTACGTTTCATGAGCTTGTCCTTGGAGCTAGAGGATTTTATGGTATCTCTAGATATCCAGGATGCTTACCTACATGTACCTATAGCACTGTCCCATCAGTGCTATCTCAGGTTTGCTATCCTCTGGCAACATTTTCAGTTTCAGGACCTACCATTTGGACTGGTTACAGTTACAAGAATGTTCACGAAAATTATGGTGGTGATGGCTGCCTATCTCCGTCGTCAGGGGATAAGGATTTTCCCATAGCTGGACAACCTGTTAATCCTGACTCAATCTCAGGAAATTCTCCAGTGCCATCTACAAATGACAATAGCCTGTTTACAAAGCCAAGTATGGCTCATAAATTGGGCAAAGTCTTCCCTGGTTCCGTCACAACACATGACGCACCTGGGGGCTGTATTGGATTCCAGGCTTCAGAATTTTTCTACATCTGAACAAAATATCCATAATACAGACAAGTATTCAGTAGCTACTACACAGTTGAAGAGTATCCATTCATGCAGCAATGCGAGTGATGGGATCTATGGTATCAAATTTCGACATGGTGGAATATGCTTAATTTCACTCAAGGCCCCTTCAACGTCTGATGCTTTTCAGATGCTATGGACTGCATCAGACGATAAAAACTCAGACTATGGTCCTTCCTCAGGAAGTATGGAGGTCGTTAGCCTGGTGGCTACAGACATCCCATTTGGAAAAAGGGCAACCCTTTTGGATCTCAGAGTGGGACATTCTGAAAACGAACGGCAGTCTTCAGGGCTGGGGAGCAGTCTCAGAAAAGTGTTGCTTTCAGGGACAGTGGACCAAGAAAGAAAGTTGCCTGTCAACAAATATATTGGAACTTCGGGCCATATGTATGGCATTTACTCAGGCAAATGACATACTTCAAGGAAAACCGGTTCAGGTTTGCTCGGACAATGCAACGGCAGTAGCGTACCTCAATCATCAGGGAGGAACTCGCAGCCAAAAGGCAATGAAGAAAGTAAGTTGCATGTTACGGTGGGCCAAATTTCATCATCTGTCCATGTCCGCAGTGTTCATTCCGGGAGTCCAAAACTGGGAAGCGGATTTTCTCAGTCGACATGCCATTCATGTTATCGAAAGGGCCTTACACCCAGAAGTCTTCCAGATTCTGGTAGACAAGTGGGGGCTGCCATAGATAGACCTCATGGCTTCTTGTCAGAACTACAAAGTTCCCGCATACGGGTCAAGAACAAAGGATTCCAAAGCGATCTTCGTGGATGCTCTGTCAGTGAGATGGGTGTTTCATCTGCCCAATTGCCTGTTCCCCAGGGTGATTTGGAAAATCAAACAAGGAAAGGGCACCGTGATACTAATAGCTCCGGCATGGCTCAGAAGACATTGGTACACAGATCTGCAGAGTCTGTCCGGGGATATTCCGTTTCTACTGCCTCAACGTCCAGATCTACTGTCTCAGGGTTCTTGTCATTATAAACACCTGGATTGGCTGTCTTTGACGGCGTGGTTTTTGAGACATCCATCCTGAAAGCAAAAGGGTTTTTGCAGCAGGTAATTTAAACAATGCTTAAGGCAAGGAAACCATCCTTGTCTCGCATTTATTGCCGGTTATGGCATGCTTATATTCAGTGGTGCACTGCCAGAAATTATGACCAGAGGTCTTTCAGAGTTTTAAGAGTTCTAGCATTCCTTCAAGCAGAAATGGATAAAAGTCTACATGTGTCTTCCTTAAAGGTACTAGTGTCGACACTAACTGTATGGTTCCAAAAGAAAATTGCTAACCAGCAGTATGTTTGCACTTTTTTTCAAGGAATGCTTTACATTCAGCTTTCTTTTGTTCCCCCTACAGACCCTTGGGATCTAGAAATCGTCCTTAGGGCATTTCAAGCTGCCCCATTTGAACCATTGAATAAAGTGGATTTGAAATGGTTGACAGCAAAAGTTTTCTTTCTACTGGCAATTGCCTCAGCTAGAAGAGTCTCAGATTTAGGGTCGTTATCATGTTGCCCTCCTTTTCTGGTATTTCATCCAGAGCAGTTATCTGAACTAGATCTGGTTATCTTCATAAGGTGATCTCTAAATTACACCTTAATGAAGTGGTTGTTGTTCCGGCTTTTCAGAGACCGGACTTCTGCAGGAGATGCATTAGTGAACGAAGTCCATGCTTTAAGGATCTACGTGGATCGTACCAGTGCTATCAGAAAGACAGACACTCTCTTTATTCTCTACGGTTTTCACAAGAGAGGATGGCCTGCTGACAAGCAGACACTGGCGAGGTGGCTTCGGATGACCATTTCAGAAGCATACTCTCTAGCTGATCTCCCTATTCCGGCTAATGTGTCGGCTCACTCTACTCGTAAGGTAGGTCCTTCATAGGCAGTACAATGTGGTACCTCAGCTGAAAGATATGTAAGGATTCTCCTATTCAATCAGGAGCGTCCCCTCCACTAATATTGCTTTGGGACAGCCCAATGTTATCCTGTGGATAGTCTGTGGACCCTGCAGGAGAAATAAGTAGTTATGGTAGCCATACTGTTGATAATTCTGTTTCTCCGAAGTCCACAGTATCCACAGGGATCCCACCCTGACGCACCTGATTTGAGGATCTTTACACTTACTAACCTCTTCCCTCTTGTGTGGAAGTGTGTGTATGTGTTCTTCTCGCCTGATTAGGGTTCTCTATGATGCTCCTGCCTTGAGCGTTGAAAAATAACTGAATTGTCTGAGCCAGGAGGCGGGGATATAGGAGACTGGCTCATTGCATTCTGGGAGGCTGAAAGCTTTGATCGATTGGTGCCATTCTGCTGACGCTACCTTATATCCCAATGTTATCCTGTGGATACTGTGAACTTCGGAGAAATAGAGTTATCGACGGTAAGTGTACCATAACTACTTATTTTGCAGCTGGTCAGTATTAAGAAAAAGGTACATGTCCTGTTACAATATTTAAAACCTGGAACTGTCCTTGGAAATCAGGGAAAGTTGGCAGCTCTTATTAAGTAGATGCATTTGTAATCCCCCTAAACTCATCTATCATTCTACTTTGTTTACAACATACATACATTTCTACTGTCCAAATAAAATGTGATATGGTTACAATGGGATGCAGTTGATATGCTGGCGGTCGGGATCCCGGCAGTCAGGATACTGGCTAACAGGGTCTATTCCCACTCCTGGGTGTCCACGACACCCACAGAGTGGGAATAGGACCTGTGGCAGCGAGCTACCGAGCCCACATGAGCCTCCATTGAGCTTGCCCAGTCCCCCACCCCACCCCCATCTCCCACACACCTGCTGGCCTAGTATCTACCCCAACCCGTTATAATGATCTTACATCATAGTTATACTTATCTACTCCCCCGGCACGTAGGAGACTCACAAATTTTAGGGAGTGCCCAATGACTAATATAATAGAGGGTGACATTCCCACATCTGCCCACTTTCTAGTGAAATGGGCAGGGGGTGATGATGCCATTCTCAGCGAATTGTGCCATCAAAGCTATGGGCATCTTCCCTCTGGGAACTCCCAAAGATGATAAATATAAAGTTGGCAAGAATGAGTATAACTGATTTGACACATAAGAATAAGTGCAGGATTAAAGTAGAGAACATAGAATTGTTTTTGGTTTTGTGAGTAAATATGCAGGACATAAGTGACAATTTAAAAAGAAAAAGGAATAAATTAGAATAAAGCAATTTGTATTCTATGCTGCCACTGTGTAGTGTTGCTCTAGGCATGTGTTTGTCTTCCTATATGGTAAATGCAGTACTGGCTCTATCTAGATCCAATACAAAAAATAACATTGTTCTTCCTTCCTTTTGAATTACAGTCATGCCATAATGATGAAGGTCACCTCACAAGAACTCAGTCCTGCGTAGAATCACTAGAGTTTCAAGCAATTTCTCCATGTGCATTAACAAGCCAGAGTATGTTACAATATGCAGCATGTCAGTTTATGTTATGTGGGAGGGCAAAATACCAAGCAGTGGTGGACTGGTGTGGTGTGTTCAAACTCAAAGGCATAGCTACCATATGTCCAGGCAGTGCAGCTGCTATGGGGCCCAGAGCTGAGATGGGCCCACCTTCCCTGCCAAAGTTACATGTGTTATATAAATTTTTTGCCATTGGATGGTACGTAGGGTTCCTTTCAAACTTGTTCCTTAGGCCTGCAATATATCTAGGTATCCCCCGGGACCTGCTCATTGTAGTGTGGTATATAAAATTAACTGGAGGGCATTTTTATGTTATATAGTATGAACCGGGGTACTGTAATGAGGCCCAATATGAACGGGGAGCACTATACAGTATGTCATAATGTGAATTGGGGTACTGTGTGGCATAATGTGTACTGGCAGTTCTGAAATGTGACATAGGGTGAACGTAAGCATTACTACGATTCATAATAGAAACTAGGGCACTACTGTGGGGTATAACATTAAATATAGCTCTACTTTGGTTCAGAAAATGAACTAGGGCACTATTAGATGGCATAAAATTAACAATTGCTGCAGAGAAGTGTAGCTCTAGAGGCACTGGGGCTCCTTCAAAATGTTGCTATGGGGCCCACAAAGTTCTGGCTGCGCCCCTGTTCAAACTGAAATCTAAATTGCAGTAAATAAAGCAGCCATTTACCCTGCACAGAAACAATATAACCCACCCAAATCTAACTCTCTCTGCACATGTTACATCTCTCCCACCTGCAGTGCACACGATTTTGCGCATAAGTGTTTTTTTTTTTTTGGTTTGCTAACAAACCTGAATAACCCCCTTATCCCTGAATCACAGATAATCTGCACATAATGCTGATGTTGATTATTATTAGTGATTATTTGCAACTGTGCATGCGGGAGAAGTTCTGGAAACCCCTAAGGTGTTTGTGTCACGCAGTGTGTACGCACAAAGATGCTGTTGTGCTCAGAACAGACAATATAAGAAAGGTGGTGGAAAAGCGATTGGCAATCCTGAGAGGTGGCTAGTACTGCACACAAAAATGGGCCATTCACTGAGAGTATTATGGGGGTATCACGGTTGTGTCAATGCTGTGTTTCCAGCCGCACAGCTGCAAGCATACAAGGCCATGGACAGATAGGACACTGCAGCTGCCATACGGCTGGTGCAAATTTCAATGGTGTGACTGATGGTGGCGTATAAGGATGCAACAATTGCTATAACAGAGTGCACAGACGCTAAAAGTGGCTTCTTCAGTCTTTGCAGGTTCGGCTGCACAGATGTACACAAGAGGAATTTGTAGACCAAGGGGCTAATTCAGCTGTAGACGCAATTGTGCTGAAATTGCTATTCGGCAATTTCAGCACAAGTGCACATGCGCGCGCCAGTGCGTACATGCCGGTGAATGCATGTGCAAGGTCTTAAACTGCGATAACAGTTTAAGACCTGGAGGGGGGAGGTAACGGTGCATCGATGCTGCATTTTGTGGATGTCGATGCTCCGTTTAAGGGGCGCGGTCCGGACAACGGAGGTGTTTCCTCACGATTTGCAGCTAGGCTGCGTAGGCAGGGGGCAACCTTAATCATGCGAGGGCATCGCTGTATATCGATGCACTTGCATGTTAGCGGGGGGGCAGGACCCGGCATGCGGGGCGGCCTTGCCTTGTGCTGGGCAGCCCCCTCCCCCCCCGCATGTTACAAAAGCGAGTTGTAGTTTTGCGACTTTTCATTGTGTGTGTGACTCAGAATCAGGTCCTTAATAGTACTCTTGGCATTGTCATCTGGCTGCTGTTTATGCTGCAGAGGGTGCTTACACTTTCACATTTTTACTGTTTTTATGTCTTATTTTATCCTGAGTTTGTAAATAGCACAGGCTCGCTGAGAACAGCTTCCAGCATGGGCTATTGGCTTTTTTTTTTACATTTCTGTGTCATAAAATCAAAATACTGTAACAAGAAAGGACATAAGTGTGTCTTATTTGTCGCTATCACCCCCTGTCTCTCTCTCTGCTTTGTTCTTGTTCCTCTGTCTCCCATTCGGTAGGTGGATCTCTTTCTCTATGTTTCACCATGTGTGCCCCTGCCCCTTACATTTCATGCTGAAACTACCGTTCTAATTTTATCGGTAGGTATTATAAATACATAATATCTGTTTACTAAAATTAGTTGAGTCCCAAAACTGGAAAAATTGTCCACCTCTTACTAGTCACAATAGTCCATAAATAAGAATTTACTTACCGATAATTCTATTTCTCGTAGTCCGTAGTGGATGCTGGGGACTCCGTCAGGACCATGGGGATTAGCGGCTCCGCAGGAGACAGGGCAC
Organism: Pseudophryne corroboree; assembly: GCF_028390025.1. NCBI lineage: Eukaryota > Metazoa > Chordata > Amphibia > Anura > Myobatrachidae > Pseudophryne > Pseudophryne corroboree. Next base: position 267,084,457 of record NC_086449.1, on the reverse strand, counting down.
AAAAGTAAAAGCTTTAGGATCAGGTGGTGTGCACTGGCTCCTCCCCCTATGACCCTCCTCCAAGCCTCAGTTAGGATACTGTGCCCGGACGAGCGTACACAATAAGGAAGGATTTTGAATCCCGGGTAAGACTCATACCAGCCACACCAATCACACTGTACAACCTGTGATCTGAACCCAGTTAACAGCATGATAACAGCGGAGCATCTGAAAAGATGGCTCACAACAATAATAACCCGATTTTTGTAACAATAACTATGTACAAGTATTGCAGACAATCCGCACTTGGGATGGGCGCCCAGCATCCACTACGGACTACGAGAAATAGAATTATCGGTAAGTAAATTCTTATTTTCTCTGACGTCCTAAGTGGATGCTGGGGACTCCGTCAGGACCATGGGGATTATACCAAAGCTCCCAAACGGGCGGGAGAGTGCGGATGACTCTGCAGCACCGAATGAGAGAACTCCAGGTCCTCCTCAGTCAGGGTGTGCCCCTGACCAAGTATCAGCTCGGCAAAGTTGTAAAGCCGAGACCCCTCGGGCAGCCGCCCAAGATGAGCCCACCTTCCTTGTGGAATGGGCATTTACATATTTTGGCTGTGGCAGGCCTGCCACAGAATGTGCAAGCTGAATTGTACTACACATCCAACTAGCAATCGTCTGCTTAGAAGCAAGAGCACCCAGTTTGTTGGGTGCATACAGGATAACAGCAGGTCAGTTTTCCTGACTCCAGCCGTCCTGGAAACTATATTTTCAGGGCCCTGACAACATCTAGCAACTTGGAGTCCTCCAAGTCCCTAGTAGCCGCAGGTACCACAATAAGCTGGTTCGGGTGAAACACTGACACCACCTTAGGGAGAAACTGGGGATGAGTCCGCAGCTCTGCCCTGTCCGAATGGACAATCAGATATGGGCTTTTTTGAGACAAACGCCGCCAATTCTGACACTCGCCTGGCCGAGGCCAGGGCCAACAGCATGGTCACTTTCCCTGTGAGATATTTCAAATCCACAGATTTGAGCGGTTTAAACCAATGTGATTTTAGGAATCCCAGAACTACGTTGAGATCCCACAGTGCCACTGGAGGCACAAAAGGGGGTTGTATATGCAGTACTCCCTTGACAAACTTCTGGACTTCAGGAACTGAAGCCAATTCTTTCTGGAAGAAAATCGACAGGGCCGAAATTTGAACCTTAATGGACCCCAATTTGAGGCCCATAGACACTCCTGTTTGCAGGAAATGCAGGAAACGACCGAGTTGAAATTTCTTCATGGGGCCTTCCTGGCCTCACACCACGCAACATATTTTCGCCACATGTGGTGATAATGTTGTGCGGTCACCTCCTTCCTGGCTTTGACCAGGGTAGGAATGACCTCTTCCGGAATGCCTTTTTCCCTTAGGATCCGGCGTTCAACCGCCATGCCGTCAAACGCAGCCGCGGTAAGTCTTGGAACAGACATGGTACTTGCTGAAGCAAGTCCCTTCTTAGCGGCAGAGGCCATGAGTCCTCTGTGAGCATCTCTTGAAGTTCCGGGTACCAAGTCCTTCTTGGCCAATCCGGAGCCACGAGTATAGTTCTTACTCCTCTACGTCTTATAATTCTCAATACCTTGGGTATGAGAAGCAGAGGAGGGAAGACATACACCGACTGGTACACCCACGGTGTTACCAGAACGTCCACAGCTATTGCCTGAGGGTCTTTTGACCTGGCGCAATACTTGTCCAGTTTTTTGTTCAGGCGGGACGCCATCATGTCCACCTTTGGTCTTTTCCAACGGTTCACAATCATGTGGAAGACTTCCCGATGAAGTCCCCACTCTCCCGGGTGGAGGTTGTGCCTGCTGAGGAAGTCTGCTTCCCAGTTGTCCACTCCCGGAATGAACACTGCTGACAGTGCTATCACATGATTTTCCGCCCAGCGAAAAATCCTTGCAGTTTCTGCCATTGCCCTCCTGCTTCTTGTGCCGCCCTGTCTGTTTACGTGGGCGACTGCCGTGATGTTGTCCCACTGGATCAATACCGGCTGACCTTGAAGCAGAGGTCTTGCTAAGCTTAGAGCATTGTAAATTGCCCTTAGCTCCAGAATATTTATGTGGAGAAAAATCTCCAGACTTGATCACACTCCCTGGAAATTTTTTTTTTTTTTTCCTGTGTGACTGCTCCCCAGCCTTTCAGGCTGGCCTCCGTGGTCACCAGCATCCAATCCTGAATGCCGAATCTGCGGCCCTCTAGAAGATGAGCACTCTGTAACCACCACAGGAGAGACACCCTTGTCCTTGGAGATAGGGTTATCCGCTGATGCATCTGAAAATGCGATCCGGACCATTTGTCCAGCAGATCCCACTGAAAAGTTCTTGCGTGGAATCTGCCGAATGGAATCGCTTCGTAATAAGCCACCATTTTTCCCAGGACTCTTGTGCAATGATGCACTGACACTTTTCCTGGTTTTAGGAGGTTCCTGACTAGCTCGGATAACTCCCTGGCTTTCTCCTCCGGGAGAAACACCTTTTTCTGGACTGTGTCCAGAACCATCCCTACGAACAGCAGACGTGTCGTCGGAAACGGCTGCGATTTTGGATATTTAGAATCCACCCGTGCTGTCGTAGAACTACTTGAGATAGTGCTACTCCGACTTCCAACTGTTCTCTGGACCTTGCCCTTATCAGGAGATCGTCCAAGTAAGGGATAATTAAGACCCCTTTTCTTTGAAGAAGAATCATCATTTCGGCCATTACTTTGGTAAAGACCCGGGGTGCCGTGGACAATCCAAACGGCAGCGTCTGAAACTGATAGTGACAGTTCCGTACCACGAACCTGAGGTACCCTTGGTGAGAAGGGCAATTTGGGACATGGAGGTAAGCATCCTTGATGTCCAGGGACACCATATAGTCCCCTTCTTCCTGGTTCGCTATTACTGCTCTGAGTGACTCCATCTTGATTTGAACCTTTGTATGTAAGTGTTCAAAGATTTCCCATTTAGAATAGGTCTCACCGAGCCGTCTGGCTTCAGTACCACAATATAGTGTGGAATAATACCCCTTTCCTTGTTGTAGGAGGGGTACTTTGATTATCACCTGCTGGGAATACAGCTTGTGAATTGTTTCCAATACTGCCTCCCTGTCGGAGGAAGACGTTGGTAAAGCAGACATCAGGAGCCTGCGAGGGGGAGACGTCTCGAATCTCCAGTCTGTACCCCTGGGATACTACTTGTAGGATCCAGGGGTCCACTTGCGAGTGAGCCCACTACGCGCTGAAACTCTTGAGACGACCCCCCACCGCACTTGAGTCCGCTTGTACGGCCCCAGCGTCATGCTGAGGACTTGGCAGAAGCTGTGGAGGGCTTCTGTTCCTGGGAATGGGCTGCCTTCTGCAGTCTTCTTCCCTTTCCTCTATCCCTGGGCAGATATGACTGGCCTTTTGCCCGCTTGCCCTTATGGGGACGAAAGGACTGAGGCTGAAAAGACGGTGTCTTTTTCTGCTGAGATGTGATTTGGGGTAAAAAAGGTGGATTTTCCAGCTGTTGCCGAGGCCACCAGGTCCGATGGACCGACCCCAAATAACTCCTCCCCTTTATACGGCAATACTTCCATGTGCCGTTTGGAATCTGCATCACCTGACCACTGTCGTGTCCATAAACATCTTCTGGCAGATATGGACATCGCACTTACTCTTGATGCCAGAGTGCAAATATCCCTCTGTGCATCTCGCATATATAGAAATGCATCCTTTAAATGCTCTATAGTCAATAAAATACTGTCCCTGTCAAGGGTATCAATATTTTCAGTCAGGGAATCCGACCAAGCCACCCCAGCGCTGCACATCCAGGCTGAGGCGATCGCTGGTCGCAGTATAACACCAGTATGTGTGTATATACCTTTTTAGGATATTTTCCAGCCTCTCAGCTGGCTCCTTGAGGGCGGCCCTATCTGGAGACGGTACCGCCACTTGTTTTGATAAGCGTGTGAGCGCCTTATCCACCCTAAAGGGTGTTTCCCAACGCGCCCTAACTTCTGGCGGGAAAGGGTATACCGCCAATAATTTTCTATCGGGGGAAACCCACGCATCATCACACACTTCATTTAATTTATCTGATTCAGGAAAAACTACAGGTAGTTTTTTCACACCCCACATAATACCCTTCTTGTGGTACTTGTAGTATCAGAAATATGTAACACCTCCTTCATTGCCCTTAACATGTAACGTGTGGCCCTAAAGGAAAATACGTTTGTTTCTTCACCGTCGACACTGGAGTCAGTGTCCGTGTCTGTGTCGACCGACTGAGGTAAATGAGCGTTTTACAGCCCCTGACGGTGTTTGAGACGCCTGGGCAGGTACTAATTTGTTTGCCGGCCGTCTCATGTCGTCAACCAACCTTGCAGCGTGTTGACATTATCACGTAATTCCTTAAATAAGCCATCCATTCCGGTGTCGACTCCCTAGAGAGTGACATCACCATTTCAGGCAATTGCTCCGCCTCCTCACCAACATCGTCCTCATACATGTCGACACACACGTACCGACACACAGCACACACACAGGGAATGCTCTGATAGAGGACAGGACCCCACTAGCCCTTTGGGGAGACAGAGGGAGAGTTTGCCAGCATACACCAAAAACGCTATAATTATACAGGGACAACCTTTATATAAGTGTTTTTCCCTTATAGCATTTTAATATATATATACATATCGCCAAATAAGTGCCCCCCCCTCTCTGTTTTAACCCTGTTTCTGTAGTGCAGTGCAGGGGAGAGCCTGGGAGCCTTCCCACCAGCATTTCTGTGAGGGAAAATGGCGCTGTGTGCTGAGGAGAATAGGCCCCGCCCCCTTTTCGGCGGGCTTCTTCTCCCGTTTTTCTGAGACCTGGCAGGGGTTAAATACATCCATATAGCCCCCAGGGGCTATATGTGATGTATTTTTAGCCAGAATAAGGTACTATCATTGCTGCCCCGGGCGCCCCCCCCCAGCGCCCTGCACCCTCAGTGACCGCTGCTATGAAGTGTGCTGACAACAATGGCGCACAGCTGCAGTGCTGTGCGCTACCTTATGAAGACTGAAGAGTCTTCTGCCGCCGTTTCTGGACCTTCACTTTTCGGCATCTGCAAGGGGGGTCGGCGGCGCGGCTCCGGGACGAACCCCAGGGTGAGACCTGTGTTCCGACTCCCTCTGGAGCTAATGGTGTCCAGTAGCCTAAGAAGCCAATCCATCCTGCACGCAGGTGAGTTCACTTCTCTCCCCTAAGTCCCTCGTAGCAGTGAGCCTGTTGCCAGCAGGACTCACTGAAAATAAAAAACCTAACAAACTTTTACTCTAAGCAGCTCTTTAGGAGAGCCACCTAGATTGCACCCTTCTCGGCCGGGCACAAAAATCTAACTGAGGCTTGGAGGAGGGTCATAGGGGGAGGAGCCAGTGCACACCACCTGATCCTAAAGCTTTTACTTTTGTGCCCTGTCTCCTGCGGAGCCGCTAATCCCCATGGTCCTGACGGAGTCCCCAGCATCCACTTAGGACGTCAGAGAAATTACCTTTTACTATACATTTTTGTCTTTATTGTTAAATAAAGGCTTATAGAATACAAATGTTATATCACTTGTTGACAAACTTTGTCGTAGTTGTGGAACATACAGTATGCCACATGATTCATCGTTTTTGTTCTCCATTTCTGCAGTATGCAAGCAGCTTTGCAAATGCAAATCACTAAAAATGCAAATACAGTAGATGTTAAACACCTGCTTGCTGCATTTGTGTTCCCAGCGCTGTGACTGGCGTCGCAGCCTGGGATCTACATCACTACCGAAGGTCGCTATGTTCCCCACAAATGGCCTGCTGAGTAAGCCTCAGCTTACACAGGCGGGCCATCGCAGGAGGGCCTTGCGAGGCCAGGAAATCTGTGTCTCTATGCACAGACCTTGGCCTAGCCCCCGTTTCCAGCAATGCTGGCTGCCCCTGCCCCCAAACGCCTCTGCCCTGTGAATCAGGCAGAGGCTTATGGACGGCTGCCTGCGATCACACAGAAACAGTTGTGCAAATGCACAGAATGGGTCCTTCGCAGTTTCTCGATAATCAGGAAACTGGGCAGGGGATCAAAATAGTGATCCTTACTGAATTAGCCCCTCAGTATGTTATAGAGTATGGTGACAGACGCTTGAGCAACTTATAGTTACTGGAATGTTCAAGCTCATCCCCCTCTATATCCATCAGGGCCTATATCTAATAAATTGATTGGAAATGTTAGCTCTTTTACGCGCCCTCTGAGCTGGATGTTTGATTTTACTTTGTTTTTCAACTTTGGCTGGGGAATGTTTGCAGCTGGTTATTGAGATACTGTACTATGGTGATATCACCTTCTGCCCACATTCGCTCCCACTGAGAGATTTCCCGCAGGGTGGGACTTTGTCCCCACTCACACAGGTAGCGCCTGGGATATCTGTCCGGGATCTTGTCACATTGTTGATGTTAACATGTATTTAATTAAATACTACAAGCTGACTCATAGGGATGAGCGGGTTCGGTTCCTCGGAATCCGAACCCGCCCGAACTTCATGTTTTTTTACATGGGTCCGAGCGACTCGGATCTTCCCGCCTTGCTCGGTTAACCCGAGCGCGCCCGAACGTCATCATCCCGCTGTCGGATTCTCGCGAGGCTCGGATTCTATCGCGAGACTCGGATTCTATATAAGGAGCCGCGCGTCGCCGCCATTTTCACACGTGCATTGAGATTCATAGGGAGAGGACGTGGCTGGCGTCCTCTCCGTTTATAGAGAAGAGAGTGAGACAGTAGAGAGAGACACAGTAGTAATTTTGGGGAGCATTAGGAGGAGTACTAGTAACTTGCTGAAGTGATAGATAGTGTGACTGTATATTATCTGACTTGTGGGGGAGACACTGACAGTGGGGAGCAGTTAGAGTCTGAGAGCAGGACTCAGGAGTACATATAACGTACAGTGCACACTTTTGCTGCCAGAGTGCCACACTGCCATTGTGACCACACTGACCACCAGTATAATATATATTGTGATTGTCTGCTTAGGAGTACTACTTGCAAGTTGCTAATAGTGTGACCAGTGACCTGACCACCAGTTTAATATATATATATATATATATATATATATAAAATTGTATATAATATATATATATTTAATATTGTATACCACCTACCCGTGGTTTTTTTTTCTTTCTTCTTCTTTATACATACTACTATAGTAGCTTACTGTAGCAGTCTGCGGTGCTGCTGAGCTGACAGTGTCCAGCAGGTCCGTCATCAGTCATTACATAATAAATATATATACCTGTCCGGCTGCAGTACTAGTGATATTATATATATATATATATATTGATTTCATCTCATTATCATCCAGTCTATATTAGCAGCAGACACAGTACGGTAGTCCACGGCTGCAGCTACCTCTGTGTCGGCAGTCGCTGGTCCATCCATAATTGTATACCACCTACCCGTGTTTTTTTTTTTTCTTTCTTCTTCTTTATACATACTACTATAGTAGCTTACTGTAGCAGTCTGCGGTGCTGCTGAGCTGACAGTGTCCAGCAGGTCCGTCATCAGTCATTACATAATAAATATATATACCTGTCCAGCTGCAGTACTAGTGATATTATATATATATATATTGATTTCATCTCATTATCATCCAGTCTATATTAGCAGCAGACACAGTACGGTAGTCCACGGCTGTAGCTACCTCTGTGTCAGCAGTCGCTGGTCCATCCATAATTGTATACCACCTACCCGTGTTTTTTTTTTTTTTCTTTCTTCTTCTTTATACATACTACTATAGTAGCTTACTGTAGCAGTCTGCGGTGCTGCTGAGCTGACAGTGTCCAGCAGGTCCGTCATCAGTCATTACATAATAAATATATATACCTGTCCGGCTGCAGTACTAGTGATATTATATATATATATATATTGATTTCATCTCATTATCATCCAGTCTATATTAGCAGCAGACACAGTACGGTAGTCCACGGCTGTAGCTACCTCTGTGTCGGCAGTCGCTGGTCCATCCATAATTGTATACCACCTACCCGTGTTTTTTTTTTTTTCTTCTTCTTTATACATACTATTATAGTAGCTTACTGTAGCAGTCTGCGGTGCTGCTGAGCTGACAGTGTCCAGCAGGTCCGTCATCAGTCATTACATAATAAATATATATACCTGTCCGGCTGCAGTACTAGTGATATTATATATATATATATATTGATTTCATCTCATTATCATCCAGTCTATATTAGCAGCAGACACAGTACGGTAGTCCACGGCTGTAGCTACCTCTGTGTCGGCAGTCGCTGGTCCATCCATAATTGTATACCACCTACCCGTGTTTTTTTTTTTTTCTTTCTTCTTCTTTATACATACTACTATAGTAGCTTACTGTAGCAGTCTGCGGTGCTGCTGAGCTGACAGTGTCCAGCAGGTCCGTCATCAGTCATTACATAATAAATATATATACCTGTCCGGCTGCAGTACTAGTGATATTATATATATATATATATTGATTTCATCTCATAATCATCCAGTCTATATTAGCAGCAGACACAGTACGGTAGTCCACGGCTGTAGCTACCTCTGTGTCGGCAGTCGCTGGTCCATCCATAATTGTATACCACCTACCCGTGTTTTTTTTTTCTTTCTTCTTCTTTATACATACTACTATAGTAGCTTACTGTAGCAGTCTGCGGTGCTGCTGAGCTGACAGTGTCCAGCAGGTCCGTCATCAGTCATTACATAATAAATATATATACCTGTCCGGCTGCAGTACTAGTGATATTATATATATATATATATTGATTTCATCTCATTATCATCCAGTCTATATTAGCAGCAGACACAGTACGGTAGTCCACGGCTGTACCTACCTCTGTGTCGGCAGTCGCTGGTCCATCCATAATTGTATACCACCTACCCGTGTTTTTTTTTTCTTTTTCTTTCTTCTTCTTTATACATACTACTATAGTAGCTTACTGTAGCAGTCTGCGGTGCTGCTGAGCTGACAGTGTCCAGCAGGTCCGTCATCAGTCATTACATAATAAATATATATACCTGTCCGGCTGCAGTACTAGTGATATTATATATATATATATATTGATTTCATCTCATTATCATCCAGTCTATATTAGCAGCAGACACAGTACGGTAGTCCACGGCTGTAGCTACCTCTGTGTCGGCAGTCGCTCGTCATCCATAAGTATACTAGTATCCATCCATCTCCATTGTTTACCTGAGGTGCCTTTTAGTTGTGCCTATTAAAATATGGAGAACAAAAATGTTGAGGTTCCAAAAATAGGGAAAGATCAAGATCGACTTCCACCTCGTGCTGAAGCTGCTGCCACTAGTCATGGCCGAGACAATGAAATGCCAGCAACGTCGTCTGCCAAGGCCGATGCCCAATGTCATAGTACAGAGCATGTAAAATCCAAAACACAAAATATCAGTAAAAAAAGGACTCCAAAATCTAAAATAAAATTGTCGGAGGAGAAGCGTAAACTTGCCAATATGCCATTTACCACACGGAGTGGCAAGGAACGGCTGAGGCCCTGGCCTATGTTCATGGCTAGTGGTTCAGCTTCACATGAGGATGGAAGCACTCAGCCTCTCGCTAGAAAACTGAAAAGACTCAAGCTGGCAAAAGCACCGCAAAGAACTGTGCGTTCTTCGAAATCCCAAATCCACAAGGAGAGTCCAATTGTGTCGTTTGCGATGCCTGACCTTCCCAACACTGGACGTGAAGAGCATGCGCCTTCCACCATTTGCACGCCCCCTGCAAGTGCTGGAAGGAGCACCCGCAGTCCAGTTCCTGATAGTCAGATTGAAGATGTCAGGATGAGGAGGATATGGGTGTTGCTGGCGCTGGGGAGGAAATTGACAAGGAGGATTCTGATGGTGAGGTGGTTTGTTTAAGTCAGGCACCCGGGGAGACACCTGTTGTCCGTGGGAGGAATAGGGCCGTTGACATGCCTGGTGAAAATACCAAAAAAATCAGCTCTTCGGTGTGGAAGTATTTCACCAGAAATGCGGACAACATTTGTCAAGCCGTGTGTTGCCTTTGTCAAGCTGTAATAAGTAGGGGTAAGGACGTTAACCACCTCGGAACATCCTCCCTTATACGTCACCTGCAGCGCATTCATAATAAGTCAGTGACAAGTTCAAAAACTTTGGGCGACAGCGGAAGCAGTCCACTGACCAGTAAATCCCTTCCTCTTGTAACCAAGCTCACGCAAACCACCCCACCAACTCCCTCAGTGTCAATTTCCTCCTTCCCCAGGAATGCCAATAGTCCTGCATGCCATGTCACTGGCAATTCTGACGAGTCCTCTCCTGCCTGGGATTCCTCCGATGCATCCTTGCGTGTAACGCCTACTGCTGCTGGCGCTGCTGTTGTTGCTGCTGGGAGTCGATGGTCATCCCAGAGGGGAAGTCGGAAGACCACTTGTACTACTTCCAGTAAGCAATTGACTGTCCAACAGTCCTTTGCGAGGAAGATGAAATATCACAGCAGTCATCCTGCTGCAAAGCGCATAATTGAGGCCTTGACAACTATGTTGGTGTTAGACGTGCGTCCGGTATCCGCCGTTAGTTCACAGGGAACTAGACAATTTCTTGAGGTAGTGTGCCCCCGTTACCAAATACCATCTAGGTTCCACTTCTCTAGGCAGGCGATACCGAAAATGTACACAGACCTCAGAAAAAGACTCACCAGTGTCCTAAAAAATGCAGCTGTACCCAATGTCCACTTAACCACGGACATGTGGACAAGTGGAGCAGGGCAGGGTCAGGACTATATGACTGTGACAGCCCACTGGGTAGATGTATGGACTCCCGCCGCAAGAACAGCAGCGGCGGCACCAGTAGCAGCATCTCGCAAACGCCAACTCTTTCCTAGGCAGGCTACGCTTTGTATCACCGCTTTCCAGAATACGCACACAGCTGAAAACCTCTTACGGCAACTGAGGAAGATCATCGCGGAATGGCTTACCCCAATTGGACTCTCCTGTGGATTTGTGGCATCGGACAACGCCAGCAATATTGTGTGTGCATTAAATATGGGCAAATTCCAGCACGTCCCATGTTTTGCACATACCTTGAATTTGGTGGTGCAGAATTTTTTAAAAAACGACAGGGGCGTGCAAGAGATGCTGTCGGTGGCCAGAAGAATTGCGGGACACTTTCGGCGTACAGGCACCACGTACAGAAGACTGGAGCACCACCAAAAACTACTGAACCTGCCCTGCCATCATCTGAAGCAAGAAGTGGTAACGAGGTGGAATTCAACCCTCTATATGCTTCAGAGGTTGGAGGAGCAGCAAAAGGCCATTCAAGCCTATACAATTGAGCACGATATAGGAGGTGGAATGTACCTGTCTCAAGCACAGTGGAGAATGATTTCAACGTTGTGCAAGGTTCTGCAACCTTTTGAACTTGCCACACGTGAAGTCAGTTCAGACACTGCCAGCCTGAGTCAGGTCATTCCCCTCATCAGGCTTTTGCAGAAGAAGCTGGAGGCATTGAAGGAGGAGCTAAAAGGGAGCGATTCCGCTAGGCATGTGGGACTTGTGGATGGAGCCCTTAATTCGCTTAACAAGGATTCACGGGTGGTCAATCTGTTGAAATCAGAGCACTACATTTTGGCCACCGTGCTCGATCCTAGATTTAAAACCTACCTTGGATCTCTCTTTCCGGCAGACACAAGTCTGCTGGGGTTCAAAGACCTGCTGGTGACAAAATTGTCAAGTCAAGCGGAACGCGACCTGTCAACATCTCCTCCTTCACATTCTCCCGCAACTGGGGGTGCGAGGAAAAGGCTCAGAATTCCGAGCCCACCCGCTGGCGGTGATGCAGGGCAGTCTGGAGCGACTGCTGATGCTGACATCTGGTCCGGACTGAAGGACCTGACAACGATTACGGACATGTCGTCTACTGTCACTGCATATGATTCTCTCACCATTGAAAGAATGGTGGAGGATTATATGAGTGACCGCATCCAAGTAGGCACGTCAGACAGTCCGTACTTATACTGGCAGGAAAAAGAGGCAATTTGGAGGCCCTTGCACAAACTGGCTTTATTCTACCTAAGTTGCCCTCCCACAAGTGTGTACTCCGAAAGAGTGTTTAGTGCCGCCGCTCACCTTGTCAGCAATCTGCGTACGAGGTTACTTCCAGAAAATGTGGAGAAGATGATGTTCATTGAAATGAATTATAATCAATTCCTCCGTGGAGACATTGACCAGCAGCAATTGCCTCCACAAAGTACACAGGGAGCTGAGATGGTGGATTCCAGTGGGGACGAATTGATAATCTGTGAGGAGCGGGATGTACACGGTGATATATCGGAGGATGATGATGAGGTGGACATCTTGCCTCTGTAGAGCCAGTTTGTGCAAGGAGAGATTAATTGCTTCTTTTTCGGTGGGGGTCCAAACCAACCCGTCATTTCAGTCACAGTCGTGTGGCAGACCCTGTCACTGAAATGATGGGTTGGTTAAAGTGTGCATGTCCTGTTTATACAACATAAGGGTGGGTGGGAGGGCCCAAGGACAATTCCATCTTGCACCTCTTTTTTCTTTCATTTTTATTTGCGTCATGTGCTGTTTGGGGAGTGTTTTTTGGAAGGGCCATCCTGCGTGACACTGCAGTGACACTCCTAGATGGGCCAGGTGTTTGTGTCGGCCACTAGGGTCGCTTATCTTACTCACACAGCTACCTCATTGCGCCTCTTTTTTTCTTCTTTGCGTCATGTGCTGTTTGGGGAGTGTTTTTTGGAAGGACCATCCTGCGTGACACTGCAGTGCCACTCCTAGATGGGCCAGGTGTTTGTGTCGGCCACTAGGGTCGCTTATCTTACTCACACAGCTACCTCATTGCGCCTCTTTTTTTCTTCTTTGCGTCATGTGCTGTTTGGGGAGTGTTTTTTGGAAGGGCCATCCTGCGTGACACTGCAGTGCCACTCCTAGATGGGCCAGGTGTTTGTGTCGGCCACTAGGGTCGCTTATCTTACTCACACAGCTACCTCATTGCGCCTCTTTTTTTCTTCTTTGCATCATGTGTTGTTTGGGGAGTGTTTTTTGGAAGGACCATCCTGCGTGACACTGCAGTGCCACTCCTAGATGGGCCAGGTGTTTGTGTCGGCCACTAGGGTCGCTTATCTTACTCACACAGCTACCTCATTGCGCCTCTTTTTTTCTTCTTTGCGTCATGTGCTGTTTGGGGAGTGTTTTTTGGAAGGGCCATCCTGCGTGACACTGCAGTGCCACTCCTAGATGGGCCAGGTGTTTGTGTCGGCCACTAGGGTCGCTTATCTTACTCACACAGCTACCTCATTGCGCCTCTTTTTTTCTTCTTTGCATCATGTGTTGTTTGGGGAGTGTTTTTTGGAAGGGCCATCCTGCGTGACACTGCAGTGCCACTCCTAGATGGGCCAGGTGTTTGTGTCGGCCACTAGGGTCGCTTATCTTACTCACACAGCTACCTCATTGCGCCTCTTTTTTTCTTCTTTGCGTCATGTGCTGTTTGGGGAGTGTTTTTTGGAAGGGCCATCCTGCGTGACACTGCAGTGCCACTCCTAGATGGGCCAGGTATTTGTGTCGGCCACTAGGGTCGCTTAGCTTAGTCATCCAGCGACCTCGGTGCAAATTTTAGGACTAAAAATAATATTGTGAGGTGTGAGGTATTCAGAATAGACTGAAAATGAGTGGAAATTATGGTTTTTGAGGTTAATAATACTTTGGGATCAAAATGACCCCCAAATTCTATGATTGAAGCTGTTTTTTAGGGTTTTTTGAAAAAAACACCCGAATCCATAACACACCCGAATCCGACAAAAAAAATTCGGTGAGGTTTTGCCAAAACGCTGTCGAACCCAAAACACGGCCGCGGAACCGAACCCAAAACCAAAACACAAAACCCGAAAAATTGCAAGTGCACATCCCTACTGACTCATCGCTGAGTGTTTTTGTCAGGGCCGTAACTAGGTGTGTGCAGAGGGGGCACCGCACATAGCGCTGCAGGGCAGGGGCGCTGTTGGTTGCACTTGTCAAATATCTGCTTTCATTACTTTCAGTTGGCGCTTCTCTCCTTTTTGAAGCCCAGCATCTCCTGACCGCCCCTGTCCCCTTCTGTTGCTAATACCTATACAACATTCATGAACTCATCTTGAGATTTCTTTGTTATTCAGTCACACTGTCCTTTATTAAATTTCAAGATGCTGACATACCTGGGATTCAAACCCATTGCCTGTGGCCTTGCAGTCAGACACTCTATTCATTGAGTTAGCTGCCCTTGAATCGGAAGGTAGATAATTCTAAGATAGAGAATTTTAACTATTTGAAACTTACCTTGTACTTTGGGAAAAAATTATCAGCATTATGGCTGAGCAGATCTGTTTAGTGTGTGGCTGCAAGAGATTGGATCTGTGGCTGCACATTACATACAGTAGATCTGCTCAATTGCAAAGCTGATTATTTTTTTTAACAAAGTATCAGTAGCTTCATATAGTGTTCGTAGATTTTATGCAGGATCAAATAGCTCAAAGAGTACGATGTTTGATTCAACAGGTTATAGGTTTGAATCCTGGGTATAGCAGTATATTAAAATGTGTTATTAAATAAAGGGCATTGACAACGAGCTCTCAAGTTAAGTGCATGAATGTGTTAAAGAGGATTTGTATATATATATATATATATATATTTATGTATACACATATTCGGGTAATTTCAGCAATGTTTTCTATATCTATTGGGTCAAAGCTGGTACAGGAAGACAGGTGTCTTACATTGGCGGACTTGGAAATTTGGCACTCCTTTGATGGCACTTTGGGTATCTTAGCCCGGACAACGATATGTTTTCTGCAAAGAAGTTTGCAAACTCATTGTATCTTGACTGGGAGAGGGTTCATCAGGCTGCAGTTATGCTTATTTCAAAGCATCTCTACGGAAAAGGAGCTGGGTACTACTGCAATTTGGATTATACCAGGAGACAAGCCTAGAAGTCCACGAGTGGGAATATCACTGCTACTTATAACAGAGGACAAGGCCAGAGCTTTCAATAGAACTTTTTCTGGTCTAAAAACAAGCTGCAAGAGGTCATCCATCTAACCACCATGTTAGTAACTACCACTCTCGCATACTTTCTTCCCAGGATTGTGGCCAGTCTCCATGGACAAATCCTACACATAAATCCTGGCTCATATATTTCTAGTAATTAATTGCAGTGCTAATATGTGCCCTTTCATTTTATGCAATTTGTTTTTCTTTGAATTCATCATTTACCACTTTTCCATTGCAACGGTAATCTCTTTAAAGTGTACCATCTTATGAATAAATGTAAAATCTTTTGTACCATAAACAGCTTATAGGGCTGTTTCACTTTTTCCTTACTATGGAAAAGCTTAGTTGGCCTATTGTTTGCTCCCATGATCTCATTTCACAAGAACTCTGTTTTCTTATGGGTGATTTTGGATTGATAGTTTCCAATATGTTTGATTAGTTTTAATTTATACTCTACCAGATTAGTCTTTCTCCATCGTCTTTCATCCCTACGACTCCTTTTCTTGAGTTCATTAAGACTGTTGTTAAACCAAGGAGCTTGAAGGTGTGGAATTTTGAGTTGTTTATGCACAGGGACAATATCTGTTGCAGCTGTCACATCCCTATTATGGTAATGGACTAGGATACAAGGATCTTCACAGGCAAGCCAATACCGCAGAGAGATCCAGACGTGGTACAAGAACCTAGGGAGTCATACCCCTTCTTGGATGATACCTAGTCAACTTCATGGGCAATGTTCTATTTTGAGGGGTTACAACTGAGAACCAAATTGAGTGGTGGTCTCACAACATAACTGGGTTTATTTTCAGGTCAAAAACTTCTAATCCAACCTGGAAGACAAAATTAAGAGTGGGACCACTTTTACATGTAGCAGAATAAATTAATTGTATGAGACCCAGAGCATTCATTGTGCACAGGAGGTCTTGGCCAAGAAGTGAGAGCTCATCATCAACCCATGCATTGAAATCCCCAAGGATTCATCTATATTTGATGCTCCAGAACTGGTCCAGCAACAGTTTCTGCAATTTCTTGTAGAAATAATTTGTCATCTCCAGGGGGTCAGCAAATGAGAAGTACTCTGAAACCTAACTCTGTAGAACTCCGGGCAGCGATGCACGCAAATGAAGAAGTCATTTCCATTGGGTGGACACTAAGTTTGTGCTTTTTTTTAAAGCATATGGCCACTCTACCTTCCCTGTGGTTAAGTCTTGGGTTGTGAATGACAGAATAATTTGTTGGGATTGCAGTGTTCAAGATAGGTGCTGCATTTTCATTTAGCCAAGTTTCTGTAATACGGGCTAGAATTGAGGATTCGTGAAGGTCAGTAATTGTAGCAGTCTTGTTTCTTATAGATCTGGCATTGCAAACGATGGACCTGATTGGGCATACCTTAAGGCTTGTAGTTCTATTTATGTTCAGTGCAGGGGCTCTTGGGATGGCAGTCGCAAAGCAAGACTTTACAGTTAGAAACATAGAATTTGACTGCAAATAGGTATAACTTGACCAATCTAGTCTGTCCATGTACACGCACACATTAAGGTTAATTTTTATTGGGAGCCAATTAACCTACCAGTATATTTTTGGAGTCTGGGAATAAAATCGGAGTACTCGGAGGAAACCCATTCATGTACAGGAAGAACATACAAGCTTCCTTCAATGGGTACTGCACAAACAAGTAGGTGCAGGATGCTTTGTGCCAGGGGAATCAGATGGGTCTGGCTGTAATGGCAGAGCCAGACTTGTCAAAGGATATCTAAGTGGTGGTGCCACCCCTACCGGGTAGTGGGTAGAAGTACCATGACTTTGCAAATCCGCAGCATCTGTTTTTGCATGGCCATCTTATTGAGCAGCCAGCAGCAGGTCCTTTTCCTTGGTGTCTGCCTTCTTACCTGTAAGGAAGTAGATGTGGGGTGTGTGCTGGGCGTTCTGTGGGTTCTTCTCTGTCACTGGCCATTGTCTCTTTCAGTTTCACATTCTCCTGGGTTGTGCAACTGTCCTATTCTTTTCTTTCTTCATTTTCTATATGTATGGGAAGGGTAGTACTTCCCAAAGATAATCCCAGTCTAGGGTGGATGGATGTCCTGTGCATTGCGTTGAGGCAGATGTCCAGAATATGCGTGTGAACCCACAGAGATGGAGGAGCCAGCCTCGGTCAATGCTCTAGCCCTGGCTTTTGCAGAGTTCATTGTTTTCAGTGTTCCCAAATGGACTGAGGGAAAAGGATTTAACATAAGTTCAAAAACACAATTTTTAAAATAAAAAAATAATAAAACCTGAAACATGAATAAATATAAGCATGCAACCATAGAAAATTACAGCTAATTTCATTGTGTACAATCAACACATACGTTTCTGACTGTATATTCAATCTTTATTGCTATTCAGAGTTGGTTGCAGATTTTGCTCTCGCAGCTCTGCCTCCCGGCAGAGACAGGGATTCACTGCACACGAGATTCATGCTACACACACGAGAATCATGGTACATCCCGTGCCCATTTTTCCATACACGCGCACTACACATGTCGGGGCCTATTAATGCCCCCAGTTCGTCCCTGGTCCAGACACGGAGTTTGGCAATCATAACCTGCTTATGGAGTAGAGACAGAATGTTGTGATGGTATTTTGTCTTATTTATATCTGATCTGTTTTTTTTTGTCCTAGTTTCTTTGGATACATCAGTATCTAATGAAGATTTGTGTCAGACAGACTCCAAGGCAGCCTTACTGAAGGTTTGTTTGGTTCGTGAATATTTAGTCAGTAAACAGGCATACAATAATAATAAGATGAATCTTAATAACTATAATTAGAACTAATGTTCAAGTGTTTAGAAAAAACCTTGCTTACATGCTTTGTTATGCTTAATTTTTTTTAATTAGGAACAGTATTACTACCGAAGGTCTTCAGGACACAATAAGTAAGTTTAACTCTAATGGGTATTATGCTTATATTTATTAAGTCTAATTTATTGTTGGATGGTGTTAAGTTCTCCTTATTTGTTGTAGGCCTCTCCAGAAAGAAGCCTTCACCAGTAAGACATTTTACAAGTATTTATACAATATATAAATATTAACATTTAATTTTTATTGCTATGTTGCGATATGATTAGAGGACCCACACTGCAGCTACTAGATGGGCCTGGCTATCCTTGGGTGCGGAGTCTAGTGTGCATGTCATTTCAGACAAAGACCCCTCCATGGAAGTAATGAGCAATGCTGCCAGGCACCCAAAGTTCATTGTCCCCAAGTTAACGCCTCAGGCAGACAGTGCACTGATAACGCACAGTACAGGAAACAGACAAGTCACAGACGTAGCAGAATAGGGTGGACAGAAAAATTCATAAACAACCCTGGTGTCAGCAGGTATCACTTTATATATGGTTACACATATTTCATCTGCAACACATAATAGGAAGAAGCGTGGGCATTTGCCTAAGCTGAGACCTGTGATGGGAGCCAGGGTGCCAAACAATGGGCCTAATTCAGAGCTGATCGCTAGAACGGCAGCGATCGCAGCCTGAAGCCCATTGTCTTGTGCGCACACGCAGCAGCAGCACTGCGCATGCGCACACAGTGAGTTGCGAAAGCCTCTCACTGGTGCAATCGCCTCTGCCTGTAAATCGGGCAGGTCGCGGGGCAGGAAGCGGCGTGCTGGTGGCGTTCGAACGGCGTTAGGGGGGCAGGCGGGCAGCTAGATTGCGTAGGCAGGAAGCTACTCGCCGGGTGTGAAAGCATTGCCACCGTGCAATGCTTTCGCACCTCTGCAGGAGAAGGGGGTAAGGCTTGACATGCGGGGCAGACTAGCCCTGTGCTGGGCGTCCCCCCACATGTCAGAGATTGTGATCGTAGATGTGCTATGTTTCAGTCTAATTGTGGAACAATTAATTTGTATGAATAACATTCAGCTAAACCTGTCTATGTGGTCAACATGATGCTATTTGTGTCTGCTGTTTTGGTCATGTCAGACCAAAGTGGGCCAAAATTGCAACTACATGCTTAAATGGTCAGTCAGACCAAATCATTCAGGTTCTATGAATTCTGGTGTAAATTGTAAATGACATTACTGTGTGGTTTGGTTAATTCTGGCCATACATGTTTATATGTATATTCAGCTTGGTATTGAACAGCTGTGAGTCACTGATCAACACAAACTGTATATATCTGCACATACAGTATGTATAATGACCATGCACTTGACGGTCACTGTCAATGTTTGACTGCATTTTCAGCTGGAAGCACTGGAAATGTAGATGGATGGTAAGTGTAGCATCCAAGTTTGGTTTATTTAGACTTAATTGATCAATAAATGTAGGTGTCGTATTACCAGCAAACTTAGTTGCTACTGTATTTGGTTGATGCTGTATAATGGCCAGTACCCTTGATCTACCTTTGTATGTGATAATAACACCCTCCAGTTTGGTTGCTTATATTCAGACATCAATCAGATTTGGCAGGTACCAAGGATCAAATGTGTTGGTGGGTGCAGGACCAGCAAGAGAAATGCTGTGCTCTGGTTTGAGGGAGGTATGGCCACAATGTATGGGGGCATGACCATGCCATGTTGTGAATTCTGGCCCCTTTGTGGCAGTTCTGTGCAAAGTAGCTAGGGACCCAATTGAAAATGTAAATAATTGTGTTTGAATATTTAAATTACGTTGAGTAGAAATGTGCTGTTCTGTAACAATGGAAAGCGCAGAACACATCCCATAGAAAGTATAGAATAATGCCCAATCTCTCCACACTAAGTGGAGAATCAAGCTGTGAACTCTTATATGAATTGCCCAATCAGAGTGTTTCTTCTCAATCTCATTTAAGTAATCTTTTCCCAAAACTGAACATGCCTAATTCTTGGTGAGCAAGGCACACAACCAATGTGCCCAACTGCTCCCACCTGACAGGGCACCCTGGCAGTCATCACTATCCGGTCCCAGACATCAATATCCTGCAAATACATGACATTACCTGTACAAATGACAGTATTTCAGCACTAGCAATTTCACAAATCCGCATTTGTATATTTGACATTAATATGGAGTGTTGTTGGTGAAAATAAATTTACAAAGTTTCAGGGGAAAAAGTTGGAAACTTTTGAATTATAGACATTATACAAATATCCGGCAGATCCGGGAGGCTATAATTACTAGCTGTTGTTACCTTCTTTTTATTTTTTTTATTTTAGGGTTTGGATGTAATTTCAAAACATCTATGGAGATATCTTTTTATTATTCAGGTAAGCAGTGTTAAAGAAAATATTTCTATGTTAAATTGTTATCACTTACAGTATTTAGTAATGGGTTACTTATATCCTACAGCAATTGAAAGAAACAACTTGTGTCGTCTGTCCCAGAATATTCCCTTTACACCCCTGCCTCCAGTAGGTAAGTAGAAAACTGTGTGTATAATCCCATAAACAGCATTATGGTTTTCTAACAGGTTATTACATTATATCACTAAAAACAAATAATATGCAACATTTGTAATAATTAAATAAAAAATGCACTTCTAGCTGTTATTTAAAGCTATGTAATAGCCAAGCATATATGTGTGCATTAAACAAGGACAAATTACTTATTGCAGAAGAGTTGGTGACTGTGTATCGTCTGGAAGAGAGCTCCCCCAACATCCTCAACAACAGCATGTCATCCTGGTCACACAACGGCGTTTATGCTACTATTGAGTTTCTAAGTAAGGAAGAGATGGGCGGTGGGTTGAGGAGAGCTGTGAAAGCGATATGCACCTGGTCTGAAAATGACATCCTGAAGGCTGGGAACCACTACATCATCAAGTCCTTCCTTCCAGAGGTGGTAAATACCTGGTCAGCAGTTTACAAAGATGATACAGTGATGCAACTATGTCTCAGAGTAAGTATTATAACTTTGAAATATTACATATTCAATATATTTACTATTGAGCATGTTAACTATTTATGCTCTTGCACTCTTTATAATCAAATGTCATAATGCTATAGCAGGGGCAGAAGAGCCCTGGCCCAGCTCTCCTCACCCCCCTCACCCTGTGCACGTGACATCATGTCATAGAACAAGTACCGGGAGAGCAATGAACCAGGAAGAAGGAAACCGGGAGCATCATAAGGACTAGTTCTGAACCTTTTGTGTAGTGAGGTGCTCTCAAGGCCGTCAGCAGCCATGTCGCCCCCTCAGCTTTGTGTCCTTCGTGGAGGTACTGTTCGCACACCTGTACCTATAAATTGTACAATAGTAGAGCTCATTTATCTACTAGTTAAATCTGCCCCACTTTACTGAAATGCATAAGTTGCAAATATAAGTGAAATGAATGAAATGGAGAATTAACATCTGCTGAGTATAATAATAAGTATAGATAAGTACAATGATAAGGTGAGTAGACTCTAGGACAAGAAGCACAGGTAATTGAAAAGGGGAAGAGTAGTACAGTGTAGTACAGTAGTACAGTGTAAGACAATTCAAGGCAGGGCCCAGGTATATCTGCTGCGTATGGGATCTCAGAAGTGACCATCAGTGAGATGTAATGGAGTCTGAGATTGCCAGAGGTGCGGGATGCCAGCCGATCTCTGACATTTTCTAAATGAGCAATCACTTACAAGGCATGGTTTTTGCTTGGAAATGTTTGCCCCCTTAAAAAAAACAACCGAGATCAGCTGGTATCCCGCACCTCCAGCAATCTCAGCCTCCATTACAGCCCGCCGCGTCTCTGAATCAGGCCCTCTGTCTACCATTGGTTCCTCAAGGTATGGGGATGGTCCAAAAAATAAGAATTTACTTACCGATAATTCTATTTCTCGGAGTCCGTAGTGGATGCTGGGGTTCCTGAAAGGACCATGGGGAACAGCGGCTCCGCAGGAGACAGGGCACAAAAAGTAAAGCTTTCCGATCAGGTGGTGTGCACTGGCTCCTCCCCCCATGACCCCCCTCCAAGCCTCAGCCAGGTACTGTGCCCGGACGAGCGTACACAATAAGGGAGGAATTTTGAATCCCGGGTAAGACTCATACCAGCCACACCAATCACACCGTACAACTTGTGATCTAAACCCAGTTAACAGTATGATAACAGAGGAGCCTCTGAAAGATGGCTCCCTACAACAATAACCCGAATTAGTTAACAATAACTATGTACAATTATTGCAGATAATCCGCACTTGGGATGGGCGCCCAGCATCCACTACGGACTCCGAGAAATAGAATTATCGGTAAGTAAATTCTTATTTTCTCTATCGTCCTAGTGGATGCTGGGGTTCCTGAAAGGACCATGGGGATTATACCAAAGCTCCCAAACGGGCGGGAGAGTGCGGATGACTCTGCAGCACCGAATGAGAGAACTCCAGGTCCTCCTTAGCCAGAGTATCAAATTTGTAAAATTTTACAAACGTGTTCTCCCCTGACCACGTAGCTGCTCGGCAAAGTTGTAATGCCGAGACCCCTCGGGCAGCCGCCCAAGATGAGCCCACCTTCCTTGTGGAGTGGGCCTTTACAGATTTAGGCTGTGGCAGGCCTGCCACAGAATGTGCAAGTTGGATTGTGCTACAGATCCAACGAGCAATCGTCTGCTTAGACGCAGGAGCACCCATCTTGTTGGGTGCATACAATATAAACAACGAGTCAGATTTTCTGACTCCAGCTGTCCTTGCAATATATATTTTCAATGCTCTGACAACGTCCAGTAACTTGGAGTCCTCCAAGTCACTTGTAGCCGCAGGCACTACAATAGGCTGGTTCAGATGAAATGCTGACACCACCTTAGGGAGAAAATGCGGACGAGTCTGCAGTTCCGCCCTGTCCGAATGGAAAATCAGATATGGGCTTTTGTAAGATAAAGCTGCCAGTTCTGACACTCTCCTGGCCGAAGCCAGGGCTAGTAGCATGGTCACTTTCCATGTGAGATATTTCAAATCCACATTTTTTAGTGGTTCAAACCAATGAGATTTTAGAAAGTCCAAAACCACATTGAGATCCCACGGTGCCACTGGAGGCACCACAGGAGGCTGTATATGCAGCACTCCCTTAACAAAAGTCTGGACTTCAGGGACTGAAGCCAATTCTTTCTGGAAGAAAATCGACAGGGCCGAAATTTGAACCTTAATAGATCCCAATTTGAGACCCATAGACAATCCTGATTGCAGGAAATGTAGGAATCGACCCAGTTGAAATTCCTCCGTCGGAGCACTCCGATCCTCGCACCACGCAACATATTTTCGCCAAATGCGGTGATAATGTTGCACGGTTACTTCCTTCCTTGCTTTAATCAAAGTAGGAATGACTTCTTCCGGCATGCCTTTTTCCTTTAGGATCCGGCGTTCAACCGCCATGCCGTCAAACGCAGCCGCGGTAAGTCTTGAAACAGACAGGGACCCTGCTGAAGCAAGTCCCTCCTTAGAGGTAGAGGCCACGGATCTTCCGTGATCATCTCTTGAAGTTCCGGGTACCAAGTCCTTCTTGGCCAATCCGGAACCACTAGTATCGTTCTTACGCCTCTTTGCCGTATAATTCTCAATACTTTTGGTATGAGAGGCAGAGGAGGAAACACATACACCGACTGGTACACCCAAGGCGTTACCAGCGCGTCCACAGCTATTGCCTGCGGATCTCTTGACCTGGCGCAATACCTGTCCAGTTTTTTGTTGAGGCGAGACGCCATCATGTCCACCATTGGTCTTTCCCAACGGGTTACCAGCATGTGGAAGACTTCTGGATGAAGTCCCCACTCTCCCGGGTGAAGGTCGTGTCTGCTGAGGAAGTCTGCTTCCCAGTTGTCCACTCCCGGGATGAACACTGCTGACAGTGCTATCACATGATTCTCTGCCCAGCGAAGAATCCTTGCAGCTTCTGCCATTGCACTCCTGCTTCTTGTGCCGCCCTGTCTGTTCACATGGGCGACTGCCGTGATGTTGTCCGACTGGATCAACACCGGTTTTCCCTGAAGCAGAGGTTCTGCCTGGCTTAGAGCATTGTAGATTGCTCTTAGTTCCAGAATGTTTATGTGAAGAGACGTTTCCAGGCTCGTCCACACTCCCTGGAAGTTTCTTCCTTGTGTGACTGCTCCCCAGCCTCTCAGGCTGGCGTCCGTGGTCACCAGGATCCAATCCTGTATGCCGAATCTGCGGCCCTCCAATAGATGAGCACTCTGCAACCACCACAGAAGAGATACCCTTGTCCTTGGAGACAGGGTTATCCGCTGGTGCATCTGAAGATGCGACCCTGACCATTTGTCCAACAGATCCCTCTGGAAAATTCTTGCGTGGAATCTGCCGAATGGAATTGCTTCGTAAGAAGCCACCATTTTTCCCAGGACTCTTGTGCATTGATGTACAGACACCTTTCCTGGTTTTAGGAGGTTCCTGACAAGCTCGGATAACTCCTTGGCTTTTTCCTCCGGGAGAAAAACCTTTTTCTGAACCGTGTCCAGAATCATCCCTAGGAACAGCAGACGAGTTGTTGGCATTAACTGGGATTTTGGAATATTCAGAATCCACCCGTGCTGTTTTAGCACTTCTTGAGACAGTGCTAATCCCATCTCTAGCTGTTCTCTGGACCTTGCCCTTATCAGGAGATCGTCCAAGTATGGGATAATTAATACGCCTTTTCTTCGAAGAAGAATCATCATCTCGGCCATTACCTTTGTAAAGACCCGAGGTGCCGTGGACAATCCGAACGGCAGCGTCTGAAACTGATAGTGACAGTTTTGTACGACGAACCTGAGGTACCCCTGGTGTGAGGGGTAAATTGGAACGTGGAGGTACGCATCCTTGATGTCCAAGGATACCATAAAGTCCCCTTCTTCCAGGTTCGCTATCACTGCTCTGAGTGACTCCATCTTGAACTTGAACTTCTTTATGTACAGGTTCAAGGACTTCAGATTTAGAATAGGTCTTACCGAGCCATCCGGCTTCGGTACCACAAATAGAGTGGAATAATACCCCTTTCCTTGTTGTAGAAGAGGTACCTTGACTATCACCTGCTGAGAGTACAGCTTGTGAATGGCTTCCAAGACCGTCTCCCTTTCGGAGGGGGACGTTGGTAAAGCAGACTTCAGGAAACGGCGAGGTGGATCTGTCTCTAGTTCCAACCTGTATCCCTGAGATATTATCTGCAGGATCCAGGGATCTACCTGCGAGTGAGCCCACTGCGCGCTGAAATTCTTGAGACGACCGCCCACCGCCCCCGAGTCCGCTTGAGAAGCCCCAGCGTCATGCTGAGGCTTTTGTAGAAGCGGGGGAGGGCTTCTGTTCCTGGGAAGGAGCTGCCTGTTGCTGTCTCTTCCCCCTTCCTCTGCCTCGTGGCAGATATGAATATCCCTTTGCTCTCTTGTTTTTAAAGGAACGAAAGGGCTGCGGTTGAAAAGTCGGTGTCTTTTTCTGTTGGGGAGTAACTTGAGGTAAAAAGGTGGATTTCCCGGCTGTAGCCGTGGCCACCAAATCTGATAGACCGACTCCAAATAACTCCTCCCCTTTATACGGCAAAACTTCCATATGCCGTTTTGAGTCCGCATCGCCTGACCACTGTCGCGTCCATAAACTTCTTCTGGCCGAAATGGACATAGCACTTACCCGTGATGCCAGTGTGCAGATATCCCTCTGTGCATCACGCATATAAAGAAATGCATCCTTTATTTGCTCTAAAGACAGTAAAACATTGTCCCTATCCAGGGTATCAATATTTTCAATCAGGGACTCTGACCAAGCTACTCCAGCACTGCACATCCAGGCTGTCGCTATAGCTGGTCGTAGTATAACACCTGTATGTGTGTATATACTTTTTTGGATATTTTCCATCCTCCTATCTGCTGGATCTTTAAGTGCGGCCGTCTCAGGAGAGGGTAACGCCACTTGTTTAGATAAGCGTGTGAGCGCCTTGTCCACCCTAGGAGGTGTTTCCCAGCGCGCCCTAACCTCTGGCGGGAAAGGGTATAAAGCCAATAACTTCTTTGAAATTAGCATCTTTTTATCGGGGGCAACCCACGCTTCATCACACACCTCATTTAGTTCTTCTGATTCAGGAAAAACTATAGGTAGTTTTTTCACACCCCACATAATACCCTGTTTAGTGGTACCTGTAGTATCAGCTAAATGTAACGCCTCCTTCATTGCCAAAATCATATAACGTGTGGCCCTACTGGAAAATACGGTTGATTCGTCACCGTCGCCACTGGAATCAGTGCCTGTGTCTGGGTCTGTGTCGACCGACTGAGGCAAAGGGCGTTTTACAGCCCCTGACGGTGTTTGAGGCGCCTGGACAGGCACTAATTGATTGTCCGGCCGTCTCATGTCGTCAAACGACTGCTTTAGCGTGTTGACACTATCCCGTAATTCCATAAATAAAGGCATCCATTCTGGTGTCGACCCCCTAGGAGGTGACATCCCCATATTTGGCAATTGCTCCGCCTCCACACCAATATCGTCCTCATACATGTCGACACACACGTACCGACACACAGCAGACACACAGGGAATGCTCTTAACGAAGACAGGACCCCACTAGCCCTTTGGGGAGACAGAGGGAGAGTTTGCCAGCACACACCAAAGCGCTATATATGACAGGGATAGCCTTATAATAAGTGCTCCCTGTATAGCTGCTTTTATAATATAATTTTTGCCACTATTTTGCCCCCCCTCTCTTGTTTTACCCTGTTTCTGTAGTGCAGTGCAGGGGAGAGACCTGGGAGCCGTCCTGACCAGCGGAGCTGTGTAAGGAAAATGGCGCTGTGTGCTGAGGAGATAGGCCCCGCCCCTTTTTCGGCGGGCTCGTCTCCCGCTCTTTAGTGGATTCTGGCAGGGGTTAAATATCTCCATATAGCCCCCGGAGGCTATATGTGAGGTATTTTTTAGCCAAATAGGTTTTCATTTGCCTCCCAGGGCGCTCCCCTCCCAGCGCCCTGCACCCTCAGTGACTGCCGTGTGAAGTGTGCTGAGAGGAAAATGGCGCACAGCTGCAGTGCTGTGCGCTACCTTTAGAAGACTGAGGAGTCTTCTGCCGCCGATTCTGGACCTCTTCTTGTTTCAGCATCTGCAAGGGGGCCGGCGGCGAGGCTCCGGTGACCATCCAGGCTGTACCTGTGATCGTCCCTCTGGAGCTGATGTCCAGTAGCCAAGAAGCCAATCCATCCTGCACGCAGGTGAGTTCACTTCTTCTCCCCTAAGTCCCTCGTTGCAGTGATCCTGTTGCCAGCAGGACTCACTGTAAAATAAAAAACCTAAGCTAAACTTTTCTAAGCAGCTCTTTAGGAGAGCCACCTAGATTGCACCCTTCTCGGCCGGGCACAAAAATCTAACTGAGGCTTGGAGGGGGGTCATGGGGGGAGGAGCCAGTGCACACCACCTGATCGGAAAGCTTTACTTTTTGTGCCCTGTCTCCTGCGGAGCCGCTGTTCCCCATGGTCCTTTCAGGAACCCCAGCATCCACTAGGACGATAGAGAAAATGTAAATACCTATCTACTCTTTTGCTACACTACCACTTTTTTCTTTTTCTTTTTTGCCATTTCTTTACTTGGTTCCAAACTCTCCACTTTTGGTGGACTCTGTGGACTCACTTCCTCTGTCCTTGCTCCTCAAGGATCCTGAGAGTTATATCTAGCACCCATGGTGGCATTGAATGGTCCCCCTCTGCAAATGTCTTACAGTGTCTTATCAACTTTCGGCTTATAGGCTTTAGACTAAGGCCTCAGGATTTGGGGGGGAAGTCATGCAGTTTGCAGCTGGGGAATAGATTGCAGACCTAAGTCATTCTATGTTGGTAGTAGCCCGTGTCTTAATTAAAGAAGCATGTTAACTAAGCAGCTGTCACAAGGAGTGGTTGAAGTGTTACGAGTGATAACAGGAATATCACTTGTTGTTAAGTCTGCCCCTTACATTGAACCTTGGTATGTATGAAAGCAGATAACGTAGAAAAAAAATCTACTTTCTCTACTTTACAGAATATAAAATTCAGCCAAAAAAATTCCAAATTACCTCACGCCCAATTTTGAATTACTGCAGATATGTTTGCAAAAGAATAAATTGGGAGTATCATTTTTTATGCTAACCTGCGGCGGTTGGGCAGGCGGCTTCTATGGATGTTTCAGGCTATGCATGAGGCTTTGCGATGTTTGTGATATATTGTGCATGCACAGTGGGGTCGACCAGGAGGTAAGACATAGCGCATCAGCACTGGGGTCTTGCATAGATTGCCGGAGTAGTTTTCTCTTGCCCAGTTCGGTGTCTGAGATGTTAATACAGCTCATCGTCATACTATACGTTTACTATTATAGATCTCCTCCATAGTTGGAAAAAGTATTGTCTATTTTGACATCTGTCAGTGAAGATACAACATGTGTGGATATCAGGAGCATTTCATACAAAAAACGACGTGTGTTTCTAATTGATATCCCTTATTTTAAATAATAATGTACTGCAGCCTCATGATTGTACACTATATGGTCACAGAACCTTTTGCTCTAATATTTTACAGGGGTACATTATTTTCAATATCTATCACAAAAAGTGGTGTTATAGCAAGTTTAACGTCACATAAAAAAAAGGGGACATTATGGAATAAATACATATTATTTCATGTTTGTTTTCATTTTATGATGGTACTTAACTAACGTAGCCCCCTGTCCTTCAACCCTACCTAAATATCTCACATGACTTTAATTTCTAGGAAATCCAGCAACAGAGAGCCGCACAGAAATTGCTGTTTGCTTTCAACCAAATGAAACCGAAAACAATCCCATACTCTCCAAAGTAAGTGGCATTGTAAGGATAGCTGATGGTTACCCTGGAGTGCAGTCTTATGCTCGTACAAATGCACTGATTACTATTGTAGTAGTTTCTGGCTGAATATTATCTGACTGTGCCAGGCCATATAGTGCTAATGTAAAGTTCCTTTGTTGACAGATTTCTGGAAGTACTCCTCATGTACTGTCACTCAGCCGGGCAGTGGTTCACAATTGAAGAAAATCTGATTGGAAGGTTTAGAAAATACAATAACAACACCGGAAATGAAAGCGTCCCAACAAATAGGCTGGAGAAGACTATGCTGGCCTTCAGCCATTGGACTTATGAGTACACCAGAGGAGAATTTCTGGTCCTGGACCTGCAGGGTACATTCCTTCTGTTGACCATTTGGAATATCCAGGGCTAAAGCAGATCACATATTGTTAAAATAATAATTATTACATTTCATTATTTCACTGGAAAATATTTAAGAAAAAGAACATATACTTACTAAAATATACTAAAATACTGACTACAAGCCCACTATACAGTCATAAAAAAAACCTCTTCCTATATTCAAACAGTATCTATTAATACAAATACTGGGCATGCTGTTTCCTGCAATGTGGCCCCTGCTCTCCATTCTTTTGACTGCCATGCTGATCCCTTCTTCAGAGTCCCCCTTTTTGTCCTGCATCCATAGCCTGTCCTGGGCTTCCTATACCTCTATGAGGTATAGGAAGCCCAGGATGTGCGGAATCAATCATAACTTAAAGGATCTGTCAGCTGACCTCTGATTCGGATGCGTTTTGGATTCGGGTGATTTTTTTTTTAAACTCAAAAACAGCTAAAATCATAGAATTTGGGGGTAATTTTGATCCTATAGTATTATTAAGCTCAATAACCATAATTTCCTCTCATTTCCAGTCTATTCTGAACACCTCACACCCCACAATATTATTTTTAATCCTAAAATTTGCACCAAGGTCGCTGGATGACTAAGCTAAGCAACCCAAGTGGGCAGCACAAACACCTGGCCCATCTAGGAGTGGCACTGCAGTGTCAGACAGGATGGCACTTAAAAAAATAGTCCCCAAACAGCACATGATGCAAAGATAAATAAAAAAAGAGGTGCAAGATGGAATTATCCTTGGGCCCTCCCACCCACCCTTATGTTGTATAAACAGGACATGCACACTTTAACAAACCTGTCATTTCAGCGACAGGGTCTGCCACACGACTGTGGCTGAAATGACTGGTTGGTTTGGGCCCCCAACAAAAAAGAAGCAATCAATCTCTCCTTGCACAAACTGGCTCTACAGAGGCAAGATGTCCACCTCATCCTCATCCTCCGATTCCTCACCCCTTTCACTGTGTACATCCTCCTCCTCACAGAGTATTAATTCGTCCCCACTGGAATCCACCATCACAGGTCCCTGTGTACTTTCTGGAGGCAATGGCTGGTAAATGTCTCCACGGAGGAATTTATCATTCATTTTGATGAACATCATCTTCTCCCCATTTTTTGGAAGTAACCTCGTATGCCGATTGCTGACAAGGTGAGCGGCTGCACTAAACACTCTTTCGGAGTACACACTGGAGGGGGGGCAACTTAGGTAAAATAAAGCCAGTTTGTGCAAGGGCCTCCAAATTGCCTCTTTTTCCTGCCAGTATACGTACGGACTGTCTGACATGCCTACTTGGATGCTGTCACTCATATAATCCTCCACCATTCTTTCAATGGTGACAGAATCATATGCAGTGACAGCAGACATGTCAGTAATCGTTGGCAGGTCCTTCAGTCCGGACCAGATGTCAGCACTTGCTCCTGACTGCCCTGATTTTTGGGTCATTTTACTGAACTTTTGCTTTTTGGATTTTACATGCTCTCTACTATGACATTGGGCATCGGCCTTGGCAGACGACGTTGATGGCATTTCATTGTCTCTGCCATGACTAGTGGCAGCAGCTTCAGCACTAGGTGGAAGTGGATCTTGATCTTTCCCTATTTTACCCTCCACATTTTTGTTCTCCATTTTTTAATGTGTGGAATTATATGCCAGTTATATATCTGGAATTAGACGGCAGTAATGTCTGGAATTAGATACCACTAGATAGATACCAGATACCACTGTGACTGGAATGATGATGACCTATGCACAGTGACAGGACACTACCACAGCACCCTACAGCAGCAAGATGCAGCACAAGACAATGAGCAGTGATACTGAGCACTGATGATACTACTGAGCACTGACACTGAGCAGCACAAGACACTGTACTAGTATTAGTAATGTAGTATTACTGAGCACCAAAAGACAATGAGCAGTGATACTGAGCACTAATGATACTACTGAGCACTGACACTGAGCAGCACGATGCAGCACAAGACACTGTACTTGTATTAGTAATGTAGTATTACTGAGCACCACAATGCAGCACAAGACAATGAGCAGTGATACTGAGCACTGATGCTACTACTGAGAACGGACACTGAGCAGCACGATGCAGCACAAGACACTAAACTAGTATTAGTAATGTAGTATTACTGAGCACCATGATTCAGCACAAGACAATGAGCAGTGATACTGAGCACTGATGCTACTACTGAGAACTGACACTGAGCAGCACGATGCAGCACAAGACACTAAACTAGTATTAGTAATGTAGTATTACTGAGCACCATGATTCAGCACAAGACAATGAGCAGTGATACGGAGCACTGATGCTACTACTGAGAACTGACACTGAGCAGCACGATGCAGCACAAGACACTAAACTAGTATTAGTAATGTAGTATTACTGAGCACCATGATTCAGCACAAGACAATGAGCAGTGATACTGAGCACTGATGATACTACTGAGAACTGACACTGAGCAGCACAAGACACTGTACTAGTATTAGTGTGCAGCACAAAAGCACTCTGGAATTGTCACCCCCCCAGATACCACTGTGACTGGAATGATGATGACCGATACACAGTCACAGGGCACTACTACCACAGCACCCTACAGCAGCAAGATGCAGCACAAGAGAGACACTGTACTAGTATTACTGAGCAGCAATAAGCACTGATACTGAGCACTGATACTGAGAACTGACACTGAGAGAACGTAGCTACGTCCTCTCTGTACACTCTACAATGCCTGAGTGAAAATGGCGGCGACGCACGGTTCTTTATATGGAATCCAAATCTCGCGGGATGATGACGTTTTGCCTCGTTCGGGTTTTCCGAGTCAGGCGGGAACAATCGAGCGGGGCTCGGAACCGTGTTTGACCCATGGAGTTCGGAGGGGTTCGGTTCTTGGCGAACCGAACCCACTCATCTCTAATAAAGAGGGCCGCAAACCTGAGGGCTTTTGGCAGCAAAGTCTATACTGCCTTGCTGTAGTCCCTGGTGAACACCAGGGGTCTATTAGACTGTGCACCTCGATACTGCTAGTGCAGATAACTTGCTAAATATAAATCCTACTATGCGTACACGTGTGATACATCATCTGGTGGGGCCAACTTTATTCACTTTACAATGCAGACTGCGCTGACATAATTAAAGAGTCCTGGTAGCTGTCTTACTTTTCACTCTATGTTACATATGAACTACAAAAATCTTAGTCATCCTTGAGTTCTCAGGCTGAATCAAAAAACACTGTAATAATAGTCTGTAACGTGGAGCTACAAACCTGCTGGATTTATTTGCAAACAGTGCAGTATATTGCAATTCTCAAGCAAAAGTGTCACATGTAGTGATCAATTTGCTGAAATATGTTAGAATCATGCACACACCCCTGCAGATCCCATGTACATATTAACATAAGACAATGTTTGTAATATACATATACATAACTAATCACTGCATAATGGGCCCGATTCAGGCTGGATAGCAATATGCGATCCAACTGAAGAAATTACTAAAAGGATGCGGGCGCATGCGCAGAGCCGGTCCTGCGCATGCGCACATATTTTCTGCAGGCGCCCAATCAGGCAGAGGCATTTGCGAAGGGGGTGGGGGGGAAGGGTGCGGTTTATTACTGTATTAGTAGCTTTATAAATGTATTCTTTAGATAACACTTTACATTCTCTCATGATGAAAATGTGAGTCATGTATGTTACATAACATTAGAACCTCTGTAGACCGTGTGATAACAAGTTGTACAAAAAGTCTTTCTGCTCTGACCTCTGTATCCTACTCTGGGATTTCCCATCCTGTATATATGGGTGGTCTTCAGGTTGCCGTCTGTTGGATCCCGGCGCACAGTATACCGGCACCGGAATTCCGACAGCCAGCATACAACAGATATTCTCCCTCGTAGGGGTCCACGAACCCCCTGGAGGGAGAATAAATAGCATGGTGCACGTAGCGCGCCACCGTGCCCACAGCGAGCCCGCAAGGGGCTCATTTGCGCTCGCCACGCTGTCGGTATGCCGGCGGTCGGGCTCCCGGCGCCGGTATGCTGGTCGCCGGGAGTCTGGCCGCCGGCATACCATACTACACCCGTATATAAAGCAACACTGGAAATAGTCTAGATAAACCTTGGCATAGTAGAGCAATAGAAGAGTAAGGTATAGTACGCAAGATATCTTTAAATAAAAAAAAAAATGCTTTTGTTGAATATAAAAACTTATACATATGTGTTTCCTCAAGGTGTTGGTGAAAATCTGACTGATCCATCTGTTATTAAAGCTGGGGAACGCAGGTGAGCTATGGCTTCATAAGAGAAATGTCACTAGCATTGTACAGCATGGCACATTCCATTGAATATAGTCAAAGTTTTTCCCAAAAAGTGTAAAAATGCCACAGAAGCTAGGCTTACAATTGTTACTGCCAGGGTTGTTTCGAGACAATTTGGCTCCCAGTGCAACCATTAAAAAAATTTGCCCTCCCCCCATAGACATTCAAAAATGCGCTCGTCCCCCCTTCCCCCTTCCCTTCCCACCATAGCTATATAAAAAACTATTTTGCGCACGTTCCCAGTTATGGGGCATGGCCTCGTTAAAATGTCCGTAAACTCTCTAAAATGGCCATGGCCTTGCAGGAAAAGACTACCTTACACCCCAGTTTTTGACCATGCAACAACAGACCACAGACATCAGCCACTATAGGAAACAAGAAATCATTCCACCATATTAAGCCTCACACAGTAATGCCCCTTGCACCATACTATGCCCCCTGCACCATATTATGCCATACACCGCAATGCCTGTGATACATTATGCCCTACAGTAAAGCTTCTAATTACTTTTAAATTATCTGCTTGTTGCCAGGGGTTTCTTGTGCTGGGTGTCATGCTCGTTGCCAGGGATTTCATGCTCTGGGGTCCATGCTTATTGCCATGGGTTTAATGCGCTGGGGGTCATGCTTGTTGCCAGGGGTTTCATGCTTTACGATCCTTGCTTGTTGCCAAGGGTTTCATGCTCTGGGATCCATGCTCATTGCCAAGGGTAATGCTCGTTGCCAATGGTAATGTTCATTGCCAAGGGGTGTATAATTGCTGGTAGGCGTTAGCCCACGAGCACTGTTATTCTGCTCCACCTCCTCCCATCCATAGAACTCCGCCTGGGGGGCGGAGTTTCACGCAATGAAGCAGTTGTGACGTGGCGTCACAATGCAACCACATCATTCTGTGAAACTCTGCCGTCCCCGTTCGGAGTACAATATGGGAGGGAAGAAGGGGAGCCAGATAGGAGAAGCAAGTGCTGCAGAGAGTTCCTTGTATCAAGGACGCCTATCGCCACATTCCAAGGTGACCTGCCTCAGAATTGAGATAAGGGATTCTCGCTACCAGTTCTAGAGCCCTCCCATTCGGCTAGTCATCTGCACCATGAGTGTTCACAAAGGTGATGGCAGTGATGATGATGCTTCCCCATGTGAAAGGGGTGACCATCATTGCTTACCTGGACGAACTCCTCATAAAGAACTGGTCGAGGGAGAGGCTATTACAGTACATTGCCTTAACCCATCAGGTACTGATAGAGTAAGGATCGATCATCAGTTTCCCAAAAAGACACCTGAACCAACTCAGAGGTTACAGTTCCTAGGGATGATCTTCAATATGGTGCTTCAGAAGGTTTTCCTTCTGCTGGACAAAGCTCTGGCGATACAGGAGCTGGTCTGGCTAGTTCTCCAACCTCAGCACCTCAGCGAGTCTTTGTATACCTTTGCCTCTGCCTGCTGGGCAAGAGGGTGGCTACATTCAAAGCCATCCAGTATGGTAATTTTCATTTACGACCCTTTCAACTGGATCTCCTCTCCCAGTGGACCGGGTCACGCTTACAGCTGCATTGCCTAGTTTGCTCTGGTGGTTGCAGCCCTCTCACCTCCTAGAAGGGAATCAATTTGGCATATGGAACTGGGTTCTCCTGATGATGGTTTGCCAGTCTCGAAGGTTGGGGTGCAGTGACATTGGACAGTCACTTCCAGGGGCAGTCATCTCCTCACAAGTCATCCTTGCTTATCAACATTCTGGAGCTCTGGGTGGTGTACAATGCCCTTCATCTGTCTTTTCCTCTACTCAGCGGTCAGGCAATTCATGTCCAGTCAGACAATGCAACGGTGGTTGCATACATAGACAGGACAGAACCAGAAGCAAAGAAGCCATGCAGGATGTAAATCGCATTCTCCTCTGGGCGAAAAGTATGCCACAGCGATTTCAGCATCTTCATCTCCGGAGTAGACAATTGGGAAATGGGTTACCTAAGTCATCAGGATCTTCATCCGGGAGAATGGGCGTAACAACCACAGGTCTTCATGCAGCTGGTCCGTCGTTGGGGCGAGCCTCAAATAGACCTCATGGCGTCCTGGCAAAACCATCAGCTCCCTCAGTACTGCTCCAGAACTTGGGACCCAGAAGCAAAGGCGGTGAACGCCTTTAACGATTGCTTGGATGTGTCAGCTCATCTATTCCTGCCGTTTCATCTTCTACCTCGAGTCCTCAAGTGCATAAAGCGCAAACATGCCACAGTCATTTTCATAGCTCCAGACTGGCCTCGCAGAGCATGGTACTCAGACCTGCAGCTTCTTCTAATAGACGACCCTTGGCCACTGCCTCTCTGGGAGGACCTTCTCCAACAGGGTCCATTTGTCTATCTATACTTACAGCGTCTGCATTTGACGGCATGGCTGTTGAAACCGCATTTCTGAGAAAGAGGGGTGTTCCCAGGTCTGTGATTCCAACTATGCTTCAGGCTCGAAAGCGTGTGAATTCAACGAACTGTTATCGTATTTTGAAATCTTTCGTGGTATGGTGCAAAAGTAAGCAGTTTCTTACCACGACGTTCAGGTTGTCCCGACTCCTGCTTTTTCTTCAGGCAGGTTACTCGTCTGGATTAAGGCTAGTGTTTTTGAAAGCGCAGATCTCTGCTCTCTCCAATTTTTTTAAGTGATGCCTAGCCTTAATTCTGGAAGTGCAGACTTTTCTCCAGGGCTTGGTTGGATTGCAGCCTCCCTTTGTTCCTCCCACTGCATCTTGGGACCTAAACCTGACACTCTCTTTCCTACAGTAACATAGTAACATAGTAACTAAGGTTGAAAAAATACAACTGTCCATCGAGTTCAACCTATCTGTGGTCTCCTATGCAGTCTTATTATAGGACTAGTTATTTTTTGTTAGGACTAGTTATATTAACTATAATGTGTGCCTACGCACCATAGCCCTGAATATTTTTATCCAATAGGAATTTATCTAACCCATTCTTAAAGGTGTTGACTGAGTCCGCCATTACTACTCTCTCAGGCAGGGAATTCCAAACACGTATTGTCCTTACTGTGAAAAAACCTTTTCGCCTCAATGTGCGGAAACTCCTCTAACCTAAGCGAGTGACCACGTGTCCTCTGTGCTGATCTTATAGAAAACAGGTCCCTCCCAAGCTCTGTGTATTGACCCCTTATATATTTGTAGATGTTGATCATGTCCCCTCTTAGTCTCCTCTTTTCCAATGTAAACATGCCTAGCCTTGCAAGCCTTTCCTCTTATTCCAGCGTCTCCATGCCCTTGATTAGTTTGGTCGCCCGCCTCTGAACCTTTTCTAGCTCCAGGATATCCTTTTTGTAATATGGTGCCCAAAATTGCACACAGTATTCAAGATGTGGCCTCACTATTGATTTATATAATGGGAGTATAATACTCTCGTCCCTTGCATCAATTCCTTGTTTTATGCATGCTAATATCTTATTAGCCTTCTTTGCTGCACTCCTATTTTGGGTACTGCTGCTTAATTTGTTATCTATGTGAACCCCTAGGTCTTTTTCCAGTACAGAATCCCCTAATATTATCCCATTTATTATGTAGGTGTTATTTTTGGTCCTGCCCCCACAGTGCATTACCTTACACTTGTCTGTGTTGAACCTCATTCTCCATTTTGCTGCCCATGCTTCCAGTTTAGTTAAGTCATTCTGAAGAGACTCAGCATCCCCCTCCGTATTTATAACCTTACACAATTTGGTATTGTCTGCGAAAATTGACACCATGCTGTCTAGACCTACTGTTAGGTCGTTGATGAAAATGTTGAACAAAAGTGGTCCAAGTACAGACCCTTGTGGCACACCACTTAGTACTTTAGTCCAATTTGAAAATGATCCATTGACTAGAACGCGCTGCTCTCTATTATCTAACCAATTACTGACCCAAGTGCATATTGTGTTCCCTAGCCCTATTTCTTGTAGCTTATAGATAAGACGCATGTGTGGTACAGTGTTGAAAGCTTTGGAAAAGTCTAAAAAGATTACATCCACCTCCTTGACCTGATCAAGGTTCGCACTTACTGTTTCATAAAAGCCAAGTAAGTTGGTCTGACATGATCTGTCCTTCACAAATCCTTGTTGGTTCCTTTTAATGACCTTATTTGCTTCAAGGAACTTTTGATTACTGTCCCTTAGAATACCTTCCAATACTTTCCCCACTATAGATGTAAGACTAACTGGCCTATAATTACCTGGTTCAGCTTTGCTCCCCTTTTTGAATATCGGCACTACCTCCGCTATACGCCAGTCTTTGGGAACCATACCCGATTTAACCGAATCCATGAAGATCAAAAATAGAGGTCTTGCTAGTTCAGCGTGCAGCTCCATAAGGACCCTCGGGTGAATTCCATCGGGACCAGGTGACTTATTAATCTTTAACTTTTTTAATCGGTCACAGACTACCTCCTCACATAAATAAGCATTTAGCAGTGGGACATTATCTTTGTTGAGATTTTGTGTTAGATCCAGCATTTGGTCCTCTCTGGTAAAAACCATTGAAAAAAACTTGTTTAGTTTGTTTGCTATGTCATTATAATTTTTGATTAAGACTCCCCTCTTGTCCTTTAAAAAGCCTATACTCTCCTTCTTTAGTCTATTGCTGTTGATGTACTTAAAAAAAATTTGGGATTCGCTTTTCTTTCCTTTGCTACTAGTTTTTCAGTTTCTACTTTAGCTGCTCTTATTCCTTTTTTGCATATTTTATTTAGTGATGAGCGGATTCGGTTTTACTCGGTTCTCAAAACCGAATCTTATTGACACTGATGTCACGTGTTTTGGATAGCCAATAAGATTCGGTTTTGAGAACCGAGTAAAACCGAATCCGCTCATCACTAATTTTATTACAGTCCTTATAGTGCTGAAATGACTCTGCATCCCCCTCAGATTTGTATTTTTTAAATGCTCGTCTTTTTTTGTCCATTAATTCTTTTATATTTTTGTTAAACCACATTGGTTTGGGATTTTTATTCCTTTTTTTGCTGCTGGTGGGAATAAATTTACGAGTATTATTAATTAGCAGTGATTTTAATACATCCCATTTCTCTGTAGTATTTTTTCCATGAAACAGAATTTCCCATTCAATGTCCCTTAATGCTTCCTTCATCATGTCAAAGTTGGCTTTGCTAAAGTTTAGAGTCCTAGTTGAGCCAGTATGGGACTGCTTATGAAAACTGATATTGAATGTGACCATATTGTGGTCGCTGTTACCTATGGGCTCTCCTACTTCAATATTTGATACCAATTCCCCATTGTTAGTTAATACCAGGTCTAAGATTGCATTGTACCTAGTTGATTCCTCGATTAATTGAACTAAGTAATTATCATTTAGCGTGTTTAAAAACATATTGCCCCTAGCAGTATTACATGAATTGATTTTCCAGTTTATCTCGGGATAGTTAAAGTCTCCCATCACTGCTATGTCTCCTACTCCTGCTGCTCTTTCAATTTGATTCAGTAACAATTTCTCGTCAGACACATTAATACCAGGCGGCCTGTAGCATAATCCCAATAATAACTTCTTTATTCCTTTACCCCCGCATGCAATTTCTACCCATAACGTCCCAATAGTATTTACAGTCCCTTCTTGAATATCTTCCCGTATAACAAGTTTTAGAGATGGCTTTACGTAAAGACATACCCCTCCATCCCATTTATTTAGTCTGTCTCTCCTGTACAGCGTGTAACACTCTAGATTGACTGTCCAATCGTGAGATTCATCCCACCATGTTTCAGTAATGCCTATAATATCATATTCCTTGCTTGCTGCGAGGATTTCTAGTTCCCCCTTTTTACCTGTAAGGCTTCTAGCATTTACATACATACAATTGAGATATGTATTTCCCCTTATGGTAGGGACATCATAATTCTTATGCAGCAAAGATGACCCATAATCATCATTGGTTACTGTTATTCTAAAACCCTTTTTAGTTCCCATGTTACTACCCTTTCCATCTGCTCGATTCCTCCCCCCTACTCCTCCCCCATTTTGTTCACTAACGCCACCCCAGCTATTCTTACTGAATGACCCGTAATTTATTGCTAAACCCTCCCCCCAGGCACCTAGTTTAAAATTTCCTCCAACCTTCTAACCATCCTTCCCCTCAGCACCACTGCCCCCTCCTCATTCAGGTGCAATCCATCATGACAAAAAAGTAATACTTATTTGAGCATTTTGGAAAATTTCTCTTTTGGCTTTTGCTTCAGCTAGAAGGGTCTTGGAACTGGGAGCCTTATTGTGTCGCTCTGCTTACCTAGTCTTCCATGAGGATAGAACGGAACTCCATACAAAGCAGGATTTTTTTCTGCCCAAAGTGGTTTCTTCTTTCCACATTAACCAGCCTACTGTGGTACCTGTTATTTTAGAGGACTCTGCATCCTCTGACTCTTTGGATGTGTCAGGAGCCTTGCGCATCTACAGTATTTGAGCAGGACAGCTCAACTGAGGAAATCAGATGCTTCCTTCATCCTCTATGATCCAGCTCAGCCGGGGTGGACTGCATCAAAACAGACGTTGAATCGCTTGATTCACCTCACTATTCGACAAGCCTATCTGGCTTCTTCTCAAATTCCACTGGCATCCATTTCTACACACTCCACACATTCAGTGGGACCTTCATGGATGGCTGCCCGAGGGGTTTCAGCCATGCAACTGTGTCATGCAGCTACTTGGGCTGGACAAAATACTCATCAGAATTTATGGATTTGATGCCTTTGCAACCCCTGAATCTCAATTTGGCTGCTCTGTGTTGCAGGTGTTTCAGCAGTCTCCCGCCCGTGAGGGTGCTCTGGAACGTCCCCACTGTCACAAGGCTTCAGTGACTCCTAGTGGATTTTGGTACTAACCGGTAAATCTATTTCTCCAATTCACACAGGGGACACTGGATGCCCGCAATGCGCTGATGTTTTCCTGCCATTGTATGTTTGGTTGTGACTGCATCTGTTGTGCAGATTGTTACACAATTTTTATATTCTTTTTCATACGTTTAACCTCCTTCTCTAAAGTTCTGTTCTTTCCGCATAGAGGGAGAGGAGCCAGTCACACTTATAAATTTAAAGTGACGGCTCCACTTATCCACCCGTCTATACCCCACTGCCATAAGCCCAGTGCCGTAACTAGGCATTTTAGCGCTGTGTGCAAGAAACGACATTGGCGCCCCTCCCCCATGCAAGATAGGGGCAGTGCGCGCCGTATTCGCGTGAAAAATATATAGGGCGTGGCTTCATGGGAAAGGGGCGTGGCCACAAAATAATAGCAATTCATACTACGGTGCACAGTAGTCTCCATTATTCAAATTACGCTGCACAGTAGCGCCACTACACCAGGTAGAGCCCCTTTTATACATTACAGCAGACAGCGTCCCCCTTTTTACACATTACAGCAGACAGTTCCCCTTTTTACACATTGCGGCAGCCAGGACCCCTTTTTACACATTGCGGCAGCCAGGACCCCTTTTTACACATTGCGGCAGCCAGTCCCCCTTTTTACACATTGCGGCAGCCAGGCCCCCTTTTTACACATTGCGGCAGCCAGGCCCCCTTTTTACACATTGCAGCAGCCAGGACCCCTTTTTACACATTGCGGCAGCCAGTCCCCCTTTTTACACATTGCGGCAGCCAGTCCCCCTTTTTACACATAGCGGCAGCCAGTCCCCCTTTTTACACATTGCGGCAGCCAGTCCCCCTTTTTACACATTGCGGCAGCCAGGCCCCCTTTTTACACATTGCGGCAGCCAGGACCCCTTTTTACACATTATGGCAGACGGTGTCCCCCAGAGAGAGAGAGAGAGAGAGAGAGAGAGAGAGAGAGAGAGAGGGATATACTTACCTTCTCCCCGCTGACAGGCTCCTCGTGCTGGCATCTCCCTCTGTGCAGTGTGCAGGCATCGGACAAGGAGGAGGAGGGAGGGGGACTGGAGCCGCAGCAGCGCTATGTCATTGGTAGTAAGCGCCGCTGCAGCATCCCCCTCTCCTTCCGTATTGGTTGCCTGGCGCTGCTGTGGATGCTGGGATGGAGGAACCGCATCCTAGCATCCACAGCAGCGCCGGGGCAGCCTATACGGAAGGAGAGGGGGATGCTGCAGCGGCGCTTACTACCAATGAAATAGCGCTGCTGCGGCTCCAGTCCTCCTCCCTCCTCCTCCTTCTCAGCTGCCTCCGGCGCTTCTCTCTCCTCCAGCGCGGCTGCGGCGCACGGCGCGGACTTCAGAGGCGGCATGTAATGAGTCAATTTGACTCATTACATGCCGCTGGCCGTGCACCCTCAGGGCAACTGCGCTGTGTGCCAAGCCCACTTGGCACACAAGTAGTTACGGCCCTGCATAAGCCTCCAGTGTCCCCTGTGGAATCAGAGAATTGGATTTACTGGTAAGTAGCAGAATCCTGTTTCTTTTGTTTTTTCAGTTAATCGATGTTGGCCACTGATTGATCTGCTTCTAGGTTGCTGGCTCCTCAAGGGGAGTAAACCACATTATTACACTTAGGCCTAGATTAGCCCTATGCCAATTCTTCTCTCCCCTTTTCTCTTCTCTGTCCTTTTGCGCCACCAGTGAAGTA
Organism: Pseudophryne corroboree; assembly: GCF_028390025.1. Lineage (NCBI taxonomy): Eukaryota > Metazoa > Chordata > Amphibia > Anura > Myobatrachidae > Pseudophryne > Pseudophryne corroboree. Next base: position 267,042,432 of record NC_086449.1, on the reverse strand, counting down.
CACCCCCATAAGATAGCAGGCCAAGAAGAGTCCAGCACAGAAGACAAAATATGCAACTTTTTTTTTTTTTATAATATATTTTATTGAATTTTCAAAAGTTTAGTGGACAATTCAAATTATCGCAATAAATGAGCCACAAAGAACATACAGAAAATCCAGTAATACGACTGAAGAGTAGAAAGTATTGTACAAACATATCCAACAATAGCCAAGGAGAAAAAGTCTTCCATTAATTATAATTCTGTCAGAGCATAATGTACCTTTTAGAACAAAGTAAAAGAAAAAGAGAGCTATCCGACAGATGGTGAAATGTCTCAACCATTTTGAACACATGTAAGAACATAACTAAACAAAACAAAACCATATAAAGAATCGGGGGGGGGGAGGGGATGGGAAAGAGGAGGAAAGGGATAATAAACCATCTTAAGTCCGGTGTTCTATCCTGACAAGTTAGTGTTGTCAGACGAAATCTAAATAGGTAGATTTTCAACCTAGGACAAATGTCCTGTATCAGTAGAAAGTCTCCTAAGTAAGTTCCATGAAGTGTTTTCAAATAATTGAAGAATATGGTTTTGCGAATGCTCGTCTAATATATTAATGAAATATTCCCATTTATGATAGAATTTTTCAACTCCATGTTCAATGTCAGGCATAGTAGTGCGTCTGTCATAATATAATATTTGTAACAATTTGTGTTTGACTTCTGATATGGAAGGAGCAGAATGCTGGGTCCAATGGATAAGAATAATTTTTTTAGCAACCGTAACAATCGTAATTAGCAAACGGAGTTTTAATTTCTTATTTGGGCCTAAATCCCAGTTTTTAAAATTTCCACATAGACATGCTAAAGGGTCAGGGAGTACGGTGGTAGAGAACATGGAGTTGATTAGTTGGATCAATTTATTCCAGAATTTTTTTATTTTACCACATTCCCACACGCAATGAATAAATGTGGCATGAGACATTGAGCATTTAATGCAGGCCCCGGTTTCAAGGGTTGTCATATATCTCCTTTGAGCAGGGGAGATATACGCTCTATGTATCATTCTAATGTGGACCTCTTGAAAATAAAAAGATTGCAAAAATTTTAGAGAAGTGTCATATTGAGAGAGCAGGTCTGACAATAGGTTGATACCCGGGACGTCTATGGACCATTTCTGTAGAGAGGATTCCCAGTGGGATGAGGCTGAAATGGAAGCTAGGGGTTCATACAATAAACTAATTTTGTACGGTACGGAGGAGATAAGTTTGAGGAGAGAAGTAAATGGTGACATCACTTTATCCGTGGTCGGAGGAGTGGGTAGGGATTGAATGTAATGACGTGTTTGGAGATACATATAAAAATGATGAGATGGGATAGAATATCTGGATTGGAGGTCGGTGAACGAAAGGAAGGTGCCACCGGGGTCAAATACTTTCGTTATCGAGGCCAGGCCCTTCTCCTTCCACTGAAGAAAAGATATATTAGACAAAGAAGGGGGGAAAGCAGGATTCCCCCATAGTGACGTGTATGGGGAATAGCTAGGATTAGCGTGAAATTTCCTATTTATTATAGTCCAGGACCGGTATGTGCCCATAAATAAGGGATTATTTTTAATGAAAGTCGGAATATCAGACAATTTAGAGTGCAACAGGGCATTTGGAGAGTAGAGTGAGAACAACGCAGTATCCAAATGAGTATCAGTGTAAGAACTAGTGTCGAGTAACCAATCACTAATATATCGAAAAAATATAGCATTAGAATATAAAGTTAGATCAGGGAAGCCGAGGCCTCCATGCTTACGGGGTAGTCGTAATTTGGAATAGGCTATTCGAGGACGTTTCCCTTGTCACAGAAAGCGGGAAAAGAAAGAGTTAAAAATTTGAACATCTTTCTTGAGAAGTCTAATCGGCAGCATCTGCATTACATAAAAGATTTTTGGAAATAAAATACTCTTAATGGCTGCTAATCTGCCTAGGAGGGAGATGGATAAAGACATCCAATTGTCCAGGTAGTTTTTAATCTTGGCAATGATTGGGGTAAAGTTAAATTTATAAAGGTCCGATAAATCCGCTGAAATATGTATACCCAGATATTTAACCGAGGATTGAGAAATATGAAAGGACTGAAGAATAGGAAGTGATTGAAAAAACGAGGGTGGGCCATGGATAGGGAGGATCACTGATTTGTCTAGGTTGACTTTATAGCCAGAAATGGATCCAAAAGAAGAAATGAGGTTTAGGACAGCTGGAAGAGAGGAAGATGGATTGGAAAGAAAAAGAACCATGTCGTCTGCGTATAATGATACCTTTAGCTGTTTGGAACGGATAGCAATGCCTTCAACTGACGTTGAGTTACGTATTGCAATCGCTAGTGGTTCTATGGCTATGGCAAATAAAAGGGGGGATAGAGGGCAACCCTGTCTTGTTCCGCGGGAGATAGAAAAGGATGTCGAAAGACAACCATTACAGGAAATTTGTGACTGGGGGGAATGGTATAGTGTTTGTAGAATGGATATGAAAATGGGGGGAAACCAAAAAAACGTAGAGTGGAGAAAAGATAGTTCCATTCTACTAAATCAAATGCCTTTTCGGCATCAAAAGATACAATCATCTTAGGGGAGGCAGAATTGAGAGAGATCGAGTGATGAATCATTGCCAAGATTTTACGGACATTAACAACTGAGTGTCTACCTGAAATAAAGCCAGTCTGGTCCGGGTGTATAATCTGGGGTAGATATAGTTTCAGTCTGTCGGCTAAAATCTTAGTAAACAATTTGTAATCAAAATTTAGTAAGGAAATTGGTCTGTAAGATCCTGGTAGGGATAGATCTTTACCCGGTTTAGGGAGTAATTTAATGATTGCCGAGTTAAAGTAAAGAGGCACAGATTGAGTACTGATTATATTATTATAAAATGCCACCACATTTTCCCCAGACCTAGGTAGTAAAATCTTATAGAATTCCGCTGTTAGGCCATCCGGACCAGGGGCTTTTAGGGGTTTGGAATATTGAATAGCTCTCGTGACTTCTTCAATGGAGATAGGGGCCTCCAATAAATGTGAGAATTCCTCAGGGAACTGTGGAAGGGAGGGAAACGTCCAAGAATGAGAGGGATCATTAGTAAGTAAGGGAGGATTGTCGTGATGAGAGTCAGAATATATTCTTTCATAGAAAGATTTCATAACATCAGTGATCTGGTCACTCGAGTTTGTTAAGGAGCCATCTTCACGACGGAGGGGGTGAACTAGCATTTGTGGCTGTGAGCCTCTTAGGAGATTGGAAAGAAGGCGTCCTGTCTTGTTTCCAAATTTGTGAAATTTGTAATTAGTAGTGAAAAGTGATCGTTCGCTTTTAAGTTTAAAATATTCATCAAAGTGAACTTTCGCTGTAGTATATGTTAATTTATTAGATGGTGAAGGGGCAGATTTATATGCTTGATAAGACTCAGTCAATTTGGATTGTAAGTCTAAATATGATGTGGCTAACCGTTTGTTCTCAGCTGCAACGTACGAGATAATGACACCCCGAAGGAATGCCTTACCCGTTTGCCAGAATAGAGAAGGATTTGCGGACTCACAATCCAAATTGGCATACTTATAGTCCATCCATGCGGACTCGATTTTCTGACGAAATGTCACGGATTGTGACAGATAATTGGGAAATTTCCAGAGTCTAAAAGGGCCTTTATCTATTGTAGTTTGAAGGGTAATCCAGACTAGCGCATGGTCCGACAAACCTATAGGTTCAATGGAGGCTTCATGTATTTTGGGAAATAAGGAGGTAGCTACTAGAATATAGTCAATGCGAGAAAGAGTTTGATGTGCCGCCGACAGGCATGTATAGTCCTTTTCGGTCGGATGCAGTGCACGCCAAACATCAATCACGCAGAGTTGTTCAGAAAGGGCTGGGATCCCTAACTTTGGGAGGAAGGAGGGTGATTTTTGTTATGTGGATTTGTCTAGTATAGGAGAGGAGATGAGATTAAAATCTCCTAATAAAATGATGGGGCTAGAGCTATATGGCAACAATTTGGCAAGTAAGTTGGTAAAAAAGGATTTCCTATAAACATTCGGAGCATAGATTGTACATAAAACATACGTGGAGTTATTGAGTAAAATTTCTGCAATCAAATAACGACCTTCAGGATCGATCACTGAAGTAGAGATAGAGATGGGTAAGGATTTTTTGACCAAAATGACTACTCCACGCGATTTGGAATTAAATGGAGCAGCTACTAATAATTTCCAACCCAATATCTGTAACTTCAGTGATTCCGAGTGAGTTAAATGTGTTTCCTGAAGGCAAACAATGTCTAATTTAATTTTAGAGATATAAGTAAGTATCTTACGTCTTTTAGCTGGGGAATTGATTCCTCCCACATTCCACGTACCTATTCGTACTGACATTTACGTGATGGGGGAGCTAAACAAGGACCAGAAAGGAACATCCCGACTCAACCTGTCAATCAAAAAGAGAAAGGGAAGGGGGGGGGGGAGGGAAGAAACAGGAGGAAAAAGACAAACAGACAGACAGGGGGAATATAACGAATAACAAATACAAAACAGAACAAATAATGTCAACATCATTAGAAGAATGATAAGCAATATATGAGTATACCAACAAAATACAATGCACTTGAAAAGCCTTGATAAGTATAGGGTAGCAAGGCAAAATTGTACAGGCCTCAAACATAGTTAGGAAATAATACCGATAACTGCTAGACCTAAACCTAAACATCCGAAAAAGTGTGAGGCTATCAATATAAGACTAGTCATGTTCGGTGAGTAAGAGCCATGAGAAGGCGCAGTGGTACAGTCTAATCTGAACACCGTGTAGATTAGTGAGTAGTAGGAGGAGGATCAGCAATGTCAGCTTGAAAGGTAGAACTTCCAGCTTCAGCCAAGAAAGCTTCAGCATCAGCGGGGGTATTGAAATCTTTGTGAGATGTTCCATCAAATAGTCGAAGTCTGGCTGGATAAATCAGAGCGAATTTCCGGTGATCAGCTACTAAACGGGAGCATATGGGAGAGAAGGCCTTTCGTGCTCGGGATAATTCAACTGAAAAATCTTGGAATAAGTATAGCCTAGCTGATTCCCATAAAATAGGGTTCTTGTTGCGGGAGGCCGACCACAATGTCTGTTTATGTAGAGAGTTAAGACAACGAAAAAGGACAACCCGAGGGCGGTTATTAGCAGAGGGCGACTGATGACCCACTCTGTGAACTCTTTCAATGACGAGGTCGCGGCATTCAGATTCAACCCCCAAAAGGGTCGGTAGAGTAGAGCGCACAAAGTGGGCTAGGGCTGGGCCCTTAACTGATTCTGGTAGACCCACGAGACAAATGTTATTTCTTCTTGACCGATTCTCCAGGTCGTCTACCTTATTCCAGAGGTGGTAATTATCCTTCTCCAGTTTGGGAACTACATGAGTAAGATGAGAAACGTCTTGAAACAAGGTGCCAACTCTGTTTTCCGTTTCCTCAACACGATGAGTGAGTCGGTTTAATTGCGAGGTAATGTCCGACACTGCTTGTGATAATAGTGGCCCCATGGTCGCTTTGATCGCCTCTACCACATCATTGTAAGTAACATAGGTGTCTGGAGGAGCAACCGACTTTTTGGCAGCCGGAGACAGAGCCATAGTATCTGCGTTAGAAGTTATATTTGCGTCTGCTCTACGTTTCTCTTGGCGTTGTTGAAGAGGCTGCGTGGATGCAGAGGATGTGAGGTATTTTTCCATATAGGCAATAACAAGGACAAAAGAGGTTAGTGTCGGAGTTGTAGTGACACCCTCTTATTGATCAAGCTGAGGCTTGCTAGGAAGGCTATTAGCGCATTACATAAGTACAGTTACATATCAAATCTTGTGGGTGAATTTTCCTGTGAATGCATCCCTGGCAGAGTAAGTAGATATCTCAAATTGTGTTGTAGCGAAGGACTGTAGTCTGACCAGCAGCACCGCAGGTTCCTCCACAATGTACTGAGAATCACAGGGATTGAAATTGGGATATTCAGCTTTGTAGATATAGAGATCACAGGAAATGTGGGGTAGGAGTGGATGATGATAGAATCCACAGGTGGCAACAGACCGGGCGCACAGGGGTGCTGCAGATATAATGATAAGGTATATGGTATTATATTTCTCTAACGTCCTAGTGGATGCTGGGGACTCCGTCAGGACCAGGGGGGATTAGCGGCTCCGCAGGAGACAGGGCACAAAAATAAAGCTTTAGGATCAGGTGGTGTGCACTGGCTCCTCCCCCTATGACCCTCCTCCAAGCCTCAGTTAGGTTTTTGTGCCCGTCCGAGCAGGGTGCAATCTAGGTGGCTCTCCTAAAGAGCTGCTTAGAAAAAGTTTTTTAGGTTTCTTATTTTCAGTGAGTCCAGCTGGCAACAGGCTCACTGCATCGAGGGATTTAGGGGAGAGAAGTGAACTCACCTGCGTGCAGGATGGATTGGCTTCTTAGGCTACTGGACACCATTAGCTCCAGAGGGAGTCGGAACACAGGTCTCGCCCTGGGGTTCGTCCCGGAGCCGCGCCGCCGACCCCCCTTGCAGATGCCGAAGATGGAAGAGGTCCAGAAGTAGGCGGCAGAAGACTTTTCAGTCTTCCTGAGGTAGCGCACAGCACTGCAGCTGTGCGCCATTGTTGTCAGCACACTTCACACAGCGGTCACGGAGGGTGCAGGGCGTTGGGGGGGCGCCCTGGGCAGCAATGTATAATACCTTTTTATGGCTAAAAATACATCACATATAGCCCTTGAGGCTATATGGATGTATTTAACCCCTGCCAGATCTCACAGACTCCGGAGAAGAGCCCGCCGAAAAAGGGGGCGGGGCTTATTCTCCTCAGCACACAGCGCCATTTTCCTGCTCAGCTCCGCTGTGAGGAAGGCTCCCAGGACTCTCCCCTGCACTGCACTACAGAAACAGGGTAAAACAGAGAGGGGGGGCACTTTTTTTGGCGATATTACTATATTTAAGCTGCTATAAGGATACAACACTTATATAGGGTTGTTCCCATATATATTATAGCGCTTGGGTGTGTGCTGGCAAACTCTCCCTCTGTCTCCCCAAAGGGCTAGTGGGGTCCTGTCTTCAATAGAGCATTCCCTGTGTGTCTGCTGGGTGTCGGTACGTGTGTGTCGACATGTATGAGGACGATGTTGGTGTGGAGGCAGAGCAATTGCCGGTAATGGTGATGTCACCCCCTAGGGAGTCGACACCGGAATGGATGGCTTTGTTTATGGAATTACGTGATAATGTCAGCACATTACAAAAATCAGTTGACGACATGAGACGGCCGTCAAACCAGTTGGTACCTGCCCAGGCGTCTCAGACACCGTCAGGGGCTGTAAAACGCCCTTTACCTCAGTCGGTCGATACAGACCCAGACACGGACACTGAATCTAGTGTCGACGGTGAAGAAACAAACGTATTTTCCAGTAGGGCCACACGTTATATGATCACGGCAATGAAGGAGACTTTGCATATCTCTGATACTACAAGTACCACAAAAAGGGGTATTATGTGGGGGGTGAAAAAACTACCTGTAGTTTTTCCTGAATCAGAGGAATTGAATGATGTATGTGATGAAGCGTGGGTTAACCCAGATAGAAAAGGGCTAATTTCTAAAAAGTTATTGGCATTATACCCTTTCCCGCCAGAGGTTAGGGCGCGCTGGGAAACACCCCCTAAGGTGGATAAGGCGCTCACACGCTTATCAAAACAAGTGGCGTTACTGTCTCCTGATACGGCCGCCCTCAAGGATCCAGCTGATAGGAGGCTGGAAACTACTCTAAAAAGTATATACACACATACTGGTGTTATACTGCGACCAGCAATCGCCTCAGCCTGGATGTGCAGTGCTGGAGTGGTCTGGTCGGATTCCCTGACTGAAAATATTGATACCCTGGATAGGGACAGTATTTTACAGACTTTAGAGCAATTAAAGGATGCTTTTCTTTATATGCGAGATGCTCAGAGGGATATTTGCACTCTGGCATCGAGAGTAAGTGCGATGTCCATATCTGCCAGAAGAAGTTTATGGACACGACAGTGGTCAGGTGATGCGGATTCCAAACGGCATATGGAAGTATTGCCGTATAAAGGGGAGGAATTATTTGGCGTCGGTCTATCGGATTTGGTGGCCACGGCAACTGCCGGGAAATCCACCTTTTTACCTCAGACCCCCTCCCAACAGAAAAAGACACCGTCTTTTCAGCCGCAGTCCTTTCGGTCCTATAAGAACAAGCGGGCAAAAGGACAGTCATATCTGCCCCGAGGCAGAGGAAAGGGTAAGAGAGGGCAACAAGCAGCTCCTTCCCTGGAACAGAAGCCCTCCGCGGGTTCTGCAAAGCCCTCAGCATGACGCTGGGGCTTTACAAGCGGACTCAGGAGCGGTGGGGGGTCGACTCAAGAATTTCAGCGCGCAGTGGGCTTGCTCACAGGTGGACCCCTGGATCCTGCAGGTAGTATCTCAGGGTTACAGGTTGGAATTCGAGAAATCTCCCCCTCGCCGGTTCCTAAAGTCTGCTTTGCCAACGTCTCCCTCAGACAGGGCGACGGTATTGGAAGCCATTCACAAGCTGTTTTCTCAGCAGGTGATAGTCAAGGTACCCCTCCTACAACAGGGAAAGGGGTATTACTCCACGCTATTTGTGGTACCAAAGCCGGACGGCTCGGTAAGACCTATTCTAAATCTGAAATCTTTGAACCTGTACATACAAAAATTCAAGTTCAAGATGGAATCACTCAGAGCAGTGATAGCGAATCTGGAAGAAGGGGACTTTATGGTGTCCCTGGACATAAAAGATGCCTACCTGCATGTCCCAATTTGCCCTTCACATCAAGGGTACCTCAGGTTCGTGGTGCAAAACTGTCATTATCAGTTTCAGACGCTGCCGTTTGGATTGTGCACGGCACCTCGGGTCTTTACCAAGGTAATGGCCGAAATGATGATTCTTCTGCGAAGAAGAGGCGTATTAATTATCCCTTACTTGGACGATCTCCTGATAAGGGCAAGGTCCAGAGAACAGCTGGAGGACGGAGTAGCACTAACCCAAGTAGTGCTGCAACAACACGGGTGGATTCTGAATTTCCCAAAATCTCAGTTGACCCCGACAACACGTCTGCTGTTCCTGGGAATGATTCTGGACACGGTTCAGAAAAAGGTGTTTCTTCCGGAGGAGAAAGCCAAGGAGTTATCCGAACTTGTCAGGAACCTCCTAAAACCAGGAAAAGTGTCTGTGCATCAATGCACAAGAGTCCTGGGAAAGATGGTGGCTTCTTACGAAGCAATCCCATTCGGCAGATTCCACGCACAAACTTTTCAGTGGGATCTGCTGGACAAATGGTCCGGATCGCATCTGCAGATGCATCAGCGGATAACCTTATCGCCACGGACAAGGGTGTCTCTTCTGTGGTGGTTGCAGAGGGCTCATCTGTTAGAAGGCCGCAGATTCGGCATACAGGACTGGGTCCTGGTGACCACGGATGCCAGTCTGAGAGGCTGGGGAGCGGTCACACAGGGAAGAAACTTCCAGGGAGTATGGTCAAGCCTGGAGATGTCTCTTCACATAAATATACTGGAGCTAAGAGCGATTTACAATGCTCTAAGCCTGGCAAAACCCCTGCTTCAGGGTCAGCCGGTGTTGATCCAGTCGGACAACATCACGGCAGTCGCCCACGTAAACAGACAGGGCGGCACAAGAAGCAGGAGAGCAATGGCAGAAGCTGCAAGGATTCTTCGCTGGGCGGAAGATCATGTGATAGCACTGTCAGCAGTGTTTATTCCGGGAGTGGACAACTGGGAAGCAGACTTCCTCAGCAGACACGATCTACACCCGGGAGAGTGGGGACTTCATCCAGAAGTCTTCCACATGATTGTGAACCGTTGGGAAAAACCAAAAGGTGGATATGATGGCGTCTCGCCTCAACAAAAAACTGGACAGGTATTGCGCCAGGTCAAGAGACCCTCAGGCAATAGCTGTGGACGCTCTGGTAACACCGTGGGTGTTCCAGTCAGTGTATGTGTTTCCTCCTCTGCCTCTCATACCAAAAGTACTGAGAATTATACGGCAAAGGGGAGTAAGAACGATACTCGTGGCTCCGGATTGGCCAAGAAGGACTTGGTACCCGGAACTTCAGGAGATGCTCACGGAAAATCCGTGGCCTCTACCTCTAAGACGGGACCTGATTCAGCAGGGACCGTGTCTATTCCAAGACTTACCGCGGCTGCGTTTGACGGCGTGGCGGTTGAACGCCGAATTCTAAGGGAAAAAGGCATTCCGGAAGAGGTCATTCCTACACTGGTTAAAGCCAGGAAGGAGGTGACTGCACAACATTATCACCGCATTTGGAGAAAATATGTTGCGTGGTGCGAGGCCAGGAAGGCCCCCACGGAGGAATTTCAATTGGGTCGATTCCTACATTTCCTGCAAACAGGATTGTCTATGGGCCTCAAGTTGGGGTCCATTAAGGTTCAAATTTCGGCCCTGTCGATTTTCTTCCAGAAAGAATTGGCTTCAGTTCCTGAAGTCCAGGCTTTTGTAAAAGGAGTACTACATATACAGCCCCCGGTTGTGCCCCCAGTGGCTCCGTGGGACCTTAATGTAGTTTTGGATTTTCTCAAATCCCATTGGTTTGAGCCACTCAAATCGGTGGATTTTAAATATCTTACATGGAAAGTAACCATGCTACTGGCCCTGGCTTCAGCCAGGAGAGTGTCAGAATTGGCGGCTTTATCGTATAAAAGCCCATATCTGATTTTCCATTCGGACAGGGCAGAACTGCGGACGCGTCCTCATTTTCTGCCTAAGGTGGTGTCAGCGTTTCACCTGAACCAGCCTATTGTGGTGCCTGCGGCTACTAGCGATTTGGAGGATTCCAAGTTGCTGGACGTTGTCAGGGCATTGAAAATATATATTTCAAGGACGGCTGGAGTCAGAAAATCTGACTCGCTGTTTATACTGTATGCACCCAACAAGCTGGGTGCTCCTGCTTCTAAGCAGACGATTGCTCGTTGGATTTGTAGCACAATTCAACTTGCACATTCTGTGGCAGGCCTGCCACAGCCTAAATCTGTCAAGGCCCATTCCACAAGGAAGGTGGGCTCATCCTGGGCGGCTGCCCGAGGGGTCTCGGCATTACAACTCTGCCGAGCAGCTACGTGGTCGGGGGAGAACACGTTTGTAAAATTCTACAAATTTGATACCCTGGCAGAGGAGGACCTGGAGTTCTCTCATTCGGTGCTGCAGAGTCATCCGCACTCTCCCGCCCGTTTGGGAGCTTTGGTATAATCCCCATGGTCCTGACGGAGTCCCCAGCATCCACTAGGACGTTAGAGAAAATAAGATTTTACTTACCGATAAATCTATTTCTCGTAGTCCGTAGTGGATGCTGGGCGCCCATCCCAAGTGCGGATTGTCTGCAATACTTGTACATAGTTATTGTTACAAAAAAATCGGGTTGTTCTTGTTGTGAGCCGTCTGTTCAGAGGCTCCTACGTTGTCATACTGTTAACTGGGTTCAGATCACAAGTTGTACGGTGTGATTGGTGTGGCTGGTATGAGTCTTACCCGGGATTCAAGATCCTTCCTTATTGTGTACGCTCGTCCGGGCACAGTATCCTAACTGAGGCTTGGAGGAGGGTCATAGGGGGAGGAGCCAGTGCACACCACCTGATCCTAAAGCTTTATTTTTGTGCCCTGTCTCCTGCGGAGCCGCTAATCCCCCCTGGTTCTGACGGAGTCCCCAGCATCCACTACGGACTACGAGAAATAGATTTATCGGTAAGTAAAATCTTATTTAAACTGGGGTGTAATGCCAGCCAGTGCAATATGCCCTTGCAATGCTGGTGTGAGGCCTCCAGTATCCAGCAACACTGCCAAAGAAAACAGCACAGGGAGGGAGAGTGACAAGGAATATGGAATAAAGTGAGGCAGGTATGATGCTTAAGTGCTGGGGAGAACTTGAAAGTCAGAGATAAAATGGCTGCCGCTGCAGCAGAGGCCTGTATGAGTGCTCCGCGGCTTAAAGTGATTCTCACCTCCTTTGTAGTGATGCAGGGCTAACTGCCCTGTGTGTCAGTGAATTCCGCTGGGTCCCTGGAGGGGAGACAGGCACTGTGAGGCTGCAGGATGGTGTGGGAGCGGCGTCCGCGGCTCCGTTTCCCCGCGATTTCCGGCGTGGAGCTCAGCCGCCGGGTGGACGTGAAAATCGAGTCCCCGGCTTAGCAGAGGGCGAAGGCCGCAACCCGCAGAGACGTATAGTAGCATCTCCCGGCTCCGCAGCTCGTCGCCGAGGTGTCCGCTGGTGACAGGAGGCAAATGAGTTAAGACAAGGGGCATAATTACAGGGCTGTTTTTGGTAAAAGGGGCACTTTTATATGAGGCAATGTAGGAGCTCTGCAGAAATGCTGCTGACTTCCATCCCGGTCAGGCCACGCCCCCCAAATATGCAACTTTTACAAGCTTGATGTGGCCATCACAGCCAGCAGGTGAGCATGGGATACAGCCACACATCATGGATGGTCTAAAGCTTTGCTTTCATTGTCATTACCTAACTTTTCCATACTTACAAACATAATCATCCCCCCTCCTCCTCCCCATCCCTTCTCAAGAAAGCAAACAAATATATACTGTATATATTTGTGTATGTGTGTGTATATATATATATATATATATATATACACACACACACACACACACACACACACACACACACACACACACACACACACACACACACACACACAGTGTCGAAGTGGGAATTTAGAACTGGGGCTATGGAAAATTTAATAGAACAGCCGGGAATCTGTGGTACACCTAGAAGCCCAGAAACTTGAAGGTTTTTTATTACAAAAAATCTATTTTAGATACATTTTAACACTACATTGAATAAATGAAAACATATTATATAATATATAATTAACCAAACTGTGTTCCCTACCTACCTTGTGTCCATCCACCTCTTCCCCATATCTGTTTTATTTCACCTTCCCTGAATATCTCAAGTGTCAGCCCTGCTCCCGTAACTTTCTCCTTCCCTTACTTACCCCCTGGATCTATCCAGGAGCAGATCTAGACACGGGCGAGCAGTGTTGGCGCCCTGGGCGCTGCGGACCGCGGGTGCGGCCGCAGTCACCCCACAGGTGCCCGCTGCCCACCTGCGTCCCGCAGCCGGCTCCATTTTCAGACAGACACTAGAGGTCATAATTGACCTCTAGATTCTGTGCGGCACTGCTATGGGAGAGACGTCATGATGTTTCTCCCATAGAGACGAGCCGGCGGCAGCCAGAGACGGAGCAGTAGCGGTCAAGAAGCGGGAGCAGGGCTGATGAGTATTGTTTTTTGTTTTTAGTGTTTGTAAGCAGCGCCAAAAGGGAGCATCTCTACTGGTGGCACATCTAATGGGGGCATCTCTACTGAGGGCACATCTAATGGGGGCAAATCTAAAGGGGGCATCACTGCTTGGGGTACAGCTAAGGGGGCATAACTACAGGGGCATCTCTACTGGGGGTACATCTAAAGGGGCAAATGTACAGGGGGCATCTCTACTATGGGCACAACTACAGGGACCAAGCCCCCTCCCTATGAAGCCGTGCCCCTATTTTTTTGACATACGCCATCGGCGCGCACTAACCCTGTTTTACCTGTCGGGGTGGGGGGGGGGGGGGGGGGGGGGCGGTTCGAGACCTTGTTGCCCTGGCCGCAACAAGGTCTAGAACCTGCCCTGGATCTATCATATCCTTTATTCCTCTTTATCCTTGCAGTTTTCACTCCCTTCTTCCATCTGTCACCCCTGCACCTCACTCCCTCCTTCCATCTGTCTATAACCCCTACACCACTCCTTCCCTCTCTCACCCCTGCAGCTAACTACCTTCTTCTATCTATCACCTATCACCTCACTGCATGCCAGTCAATCGATAATCGCAAAAAATAGGATTTTGGTTACCTACCGGTAAATCTTTTCTCTAACGTCGTAGTGGATGCTGGGGACTCTGTAAGGACCATGGGGAATAGCGGGCTCCGCAGGAGACTGGGCACTCTAAAGAAAGATTTAGTACTATCTGGTGTGCACTGGCTCCTCCCTCTATGCCCCTCCTCCAGACCTCAGTTAGAATCTGTGCCCGGCCGAGCTGGGTGCTCCTAGTGGGCTCTCCTGAGCTTGCTAGAAAAGAAAGTATTTTGTTAGGTTTTTTATTTTCAGAGAGCTTCTGCTGGCAACAGACTCTCTGCTACGAGGGACTGAGGTGAGAGAAGCAAACCTACTCACGGCAGCTAGGTAGCGCTTCTTAGGCTACTGGACACCATTAGCTCCAGAGGGATCGAACACAGGTACCTAACCTTGATCGTCCGTTCCCGGAGCCGCGCCGCCGTCCCCCTCGCAGAGCCAGAAGAACAGAAGCAGCAGAAGCAAGAAGACATCAAAATCGGCGGCTGAAGACTCCTGTCTTCACTTAAGGTAGCGCACAGCACTGCAGCTGTGCGCCATTGCTCCCACAGCACACCGCACACTCCGGTCACTGTAGGGTGCAGGGCGCAGGGGGGGGCGCCCTGGGCAGCAATTAAGTACCTTTTTGGCAAAGAGAGGCATATATACAGTCTGGGACTGTATATATGCCCGAGCCCCCGCCATTTTTTACACATTAAAGCGGGACAGAAGCCCGCCGCTGAGGGGGCGGGGCCTTCTTCCTCAGCACACCAGCGCCATTTTCTCTTCACAGCTCCGCTGGAAGGACGCTCCCCAGGCTCTCCCCTGCAGTATACAGGTGCATTAAAGGGTAAAAAAGAGAGGGGGGGCACATAAATTTAGGCGCAGTATATATATATTAACAGCAGCTACAGGGTAAACACTAAGGTACAGTGTAATCCCTGGGTTATATAGCGCTGGGGTGTGTGCTGGCATACTCGCTCTCTGTCTCCACAAAAGCCTTTGTGGGGTCCTGTCCTCAGTCAGAGCATTCCCTGTGTGTGTGCGGTGTGTCAGTACGAAACCTGTGTCGACATGTTTGATGAGGAAGGATACGTGGAGGCAGAACAAGTGCAGCTGAGTGTGGTGTCGCCGCCGACGGTGCCGACACCTGATTAGATGGATATGTGGAAGGTGTTAAATGATAATGTAAACTCCTTGCATAACAGATTGGATAAAACTGTAACCGGGGGACAGTCAGGGTCTCATCCCATGCCTGATCCTACAGCGCAGAGGCCGTCAGGGTCTCAAAAGGGCACACTATCCCAGATAGTTGACACAGATGTCGACACGGAATCTGACTCCAGTGTCGATGACGATGAGGCAAAGTTGCAGCCTAAAATGACTAAAGCCATCCGCTACATGATTGTAGCAATGAAGGATGTATTACACATTTCTGAGGAAAATCCTGTCCCTGACAAGAGGATTTATATGTATGGGGAGAAAAAGCATGAAGTGACTTTTCCCCCTTCACATGAATTAAATGAATTATGTGAAAAAGCGTGGGATTCCCCTGACAGGAAGGTGATAGTTTCCAAGAGATTACTTATGGCGTATCCTTTCCCGCCAACGGACAGGTTACGCTGGGAATCCTCCCCTAGGGTAGACAAGGCGTTGACACGCTTGTCCAAGAAGGTGGCCCTGCCGTCTCCGGATACGGCCGCCCTAAAGGATCCTGCGGATAGAAAGCAGGAAGCTATCCTGAAGTCGGTTTATACACATTCTGGCACACTGCTGAGGCCAGCAATTGCTTCGGCCTGGATGTGTAGTGCGGTAGTTGCATGGACGGATTCTCTGTCTGAGGAGTTAGATACCCTGGACAGGGACACTGTTCTACTGACCCTGGCACATATCAAGGACGCGGTCCTATATATGCGGGATGCCCAGAGGGACATTTGCCTGCTGGGCTCTAGAGTTAATGCAATGTCCATTTCTGCCAGAAGGGTCTTATGGACTCGGCAATGGACAGGGGATACCGACTCTAAAAAACACATGGAGGTTTTACCTTATAAGGGTGAGGAATTGTTTGGGGACGGTCTCTCGGACCTAGTTTCCACAGCTACGGCTGGGAAGTCAGATTTCTTGCCTTATGTCCCTCCACAACCTAAGAAAGCACCGTATTACCAAATGCAGTCCTTTCGTTCTCAGAGGAGCAAGAAGGTCAGAGGTGCGTCCTTTCTTGCCAGAGGCAGGGGTAGAGGAAAAAAGCTGCACCATGCAGTTAGTTCCCAGGAACAAAAGTCTTCCCCGGCTTCCACTAAATCCACCGCATGACGCTGGGGCTCCACAGGCGGAGCCAGGAGCCGTGGGGGCGCGTCTCCGACTTTTCAGCCACCAGTGGGTTCGCTCACAGGTGGATCCTTGGGCTATACAAATTGTGTCTCATTGATACAGGCTGGAATTCGAGGTGATGCCCCCTCACCGTTACCTAAAATCGGCCTTACCAACTTCCCCCATGGAAAGGGAGATAGTGTTGGAGGCAATTCACAAACTTTTTCTCCAGCAGGTGGTGGTAGAGGTCCCCCCCCTTCAAAGGGGAAGGGGCTACTATTCCACTATGTTTGTGGTACCGAAACCGGACTGTTCGGTCAGACCCATTTTAAATTTAAAATCCCTGAACATTTATCAGAAGAAATTCAAGTTCAAAATGGAATCGCTCAGAGCGGTCATTGCAAGCCTGGAGGAAGGGGATTTTATGGTGTCTCTGGACATCAAGGATGCTTACTTGCACGTCCCCATTTATCCGCCTCATCAGGAGTACCTCAGGTTTGTGGTACGGGACTGTCATTACCAATTCCAGACGTTGCCGTTTGGCCTGTCCACGGCACCGAGAGTTTTTACCAAAGTGATGGCGGAAATGATGGTGCTCCTTCGGAAGCAAGGGGTTACAATTATCCCATACTTGGACGATCTCCTCATAAAGGCGAGGTCCAGGGAGCAGTTGCTGATCAGCGTAGCACACTCTCAGGAAGTGTTGCGTCAGCACGGCTGGATTCTGAACATTCCAAAGTCGCAGCTGATTCCTGCGACGCGTCTGCCCTTCCTGGGCATGATTCTGGACACAGACCAGAAGAAGGTGTTTCTCCCGGAGGAGAAGGCTCAGGAGCTCGTGACTCTGGTCAGAGACCTCCTAAAGCCAAAACAGGTGTCGGTGCATCGCTGCACGCGAGTCCTGGGAAAGATGGTGGCGTCATACGAAGCCATTCCCTTCGGCAGGTTCCATGCGAGGATCTTTCAGTGGGATCTGCTGGACAAGTGGTCCGGATCGCATCTTTAGATGCATCGGATGATCACCCTGCCCCCCAGGGCCAGGGTGTCTCTTCTGTGGTGGCTACAAGGTGCTCACCTCCTCGAGGGCCGCAGATTCGGCATACAGGACTGGGTCCTGGTGACCACGGATGCAAGCCTCCGAGGGTGGGGGGCAGTCACTCAAGGAAGAAACTTCCAAGGGTTGTGGTCAAGTCAGGAGACTTGTCTGCACATCAATATCCTGGAACTAAGGGCCATATACAACGCCCTGAGTCAAGCGGAGCCTCTGCTTCGAAACCAACCAGTGCTGATTCAGTCAGACAACATCACGGCAGTGGCCCATGTAAACCGCCAGGGCGGCATAAGAAGCAGGGTGGCAATGGCAGAAGCCACCAGGATTCTTCGGTGGGCGGAGAATCACGTACTAGCACTGTCAGCAGTGTTCATTCCGGGAGTGGACAACTGGGAAGCAGACTTCCTCAGCAGACACGACCTCCACCCGGGAGAGTGGGGACTTCATCAAGAAGTCTTCACGCAGATTGCAAATCGATGGGAACTGCCACTGGTGGACATGATGGCGTCCCGTCTCAACAAAAAGCTAAAAAGATATTGCGCCAGGTCAAGGGACCCTCAGGCGATAGCTGTGGACGCATTAGTAACACCGTGGGTGTTCCAGTCGGTCTACGTGTTTCCTCCTCTTCCTCTCATACCAAAGGTGCTGAGAATTGTAAGAAAAAGAGGAGTGAGAACAATACTCATTGTTCCGGATTGGCCAAGAAGGACTTGGTACCCGGAATTGCAAGAAATGCTCACAGAGGACCCATGGCCTCTGCCTCTCAGACAGGACCTGTTACAACAAGGGCCCTGTCTGTTCCAAGACTTACCGTGGCTGCGTTTGACGGCATGGCGGTTGAACACCGGATCCTAGCAGAAAAGGCCATTCCGGAAGCAGTTATTCCTACGCTGATAAAGGCTAGGAAGGACGTGACAGCAAAACATTATCACCGTATATGGCGAAAATATGTTGCTTGGTGTGAGGCCAGGAAGGCCCCTACAGAGGAATTCCAGCTGGGTCGATTCCTGCACTTCCTACAGTCAGGTGTGACTATGGGCCTAAAATTAGGGTCCATAAAGGTCCAGATTTCGGCCCTATCCATTTTCTTTCAAAAAGAACTGGCTTCACTGCCTGAGGTTCAGACATTTGTTAAGGGAGTGCTGCATATTCACCCTCCTTTTGTGCCACCAGTGGCACCTTGGGATCTTAACGTGATCTTGGCTTTCCTGAAATCCCACTGGTTTGAGCCACTTAAGACGGTGGAGCTAAAGTATCTCACGTTGAAAGTGGTCATGCTGTTGGCCCTAGCTTCAGCTAGGCGTGTGTCAGAATTGGCGGCTTTGTCATGTAAAAGCCCCTATCTGGTTTTCCATATGGACAGGGCAGAATTGCGAACTCGTCCGCAGTTTCTGCCAAAGGTGGTGTCATCTTTTCATCTGAACCAACCCATTGTGGTGCCTGCGGCTACTCGTGACTTGGAGGATTCCAAGTTGCTTGATGTAGTCAGGGCTTTGAAGATCTATGTTGCCGGGACGGCTGGAGTCAGGAAGACTGACTCGCTGTTTATCCTGTATGCATCCAACAAGCTGGGTGCTCCTGCTTCAAAGCAAACCATTGCTCGCTGGATCTGTAACACGATTCAGCAGGCTCATTCTGCGGCTGGATTGCCGCATCCAAAATCAGTAAAAGCCCATTCCACAAGGAAGGTGGGCTCTTCTTGGGCGGCTGCCCGAGGGGTCTCGGCATTACAGCTTTGCCGAGCTGCTACTTGGTCGGGTTCAAACACATTTGCAAAGTTCTACAAGTTTGATACCCTGGCTGAGGAGGACTTGGTGTTTGCCCATTCGGTGCTGCAGAGTCATCCGCACTCTCCCGCCCGTTTGGGAGCTTTGATATAATCCCCATGGTCCTTACGGAGTCCCCAGCATCCACTAGGACGTTAGAGAAAATAAGAATTTACTTACCGGTAATTCTATTTCTCGTAGTCCGTAGTGGATGCTGGGCGCCCGTCCCAAGTGCGGACTTTCTGCAATACGTGTATATAGTTATTGCTTAATAAAGGGTTATGTTATGTTGGCATCCATTGGTTGATGCTCTGTTGGTTATTCATACTGTTAACTGGGTAAGTTTATCACAAGTTATACGGTGTGATTGGTGTGGCTGGTATGAGTCTTACCCTAGGATTCCAAAATCCTTTCCTTGTAATGTCAGCTCTTCCGGGCACAGTTTCCTTAACTGAGGTCTGGAAGAGGGGCATAGAGGGAGGAGCCAGTGCACACCAGATAGTACTAAATCTTTCTTTAGAGTGCCCAGTCTCCTGCGGAGCCCGCTATTCCCCATGGTCCTTACGGAGTCCCCAGCATCCACTACGGACTACGAGAAATAGAATTACCGGTAAGTAAATTCTTATTTTTCTCGTAGTCCGTAGAGGATCCTGGAGTCCACATTAGTACCATGGGGTATAGACAAGTCCACCAGGAGCCATTGGCACTTTAAGAGTTTGAGAGTGTGGGCTGGCTCCTCCCTCTATGCCCCTCCTACCAGACTTAGTCTAGAAACTGTGCCCGAGGAGACAGAAATCTTCGAGAGAAGGATTATACACAGATAGTGGTGAGATTCATACCAGCTCACACATACAAGGCACGTCAAGCCAACGAAGCTTGAACACTAAGCAATTGCTGAAACAGAGTTGGTAAGCCTGATTTGAAAATGCGATGAGGAGGGAGACTTTGAAATTCCAGCCTGTATCCCTGGGATACAATATCTATCACCCAGGAATCCAGGCCGGGCGATACTCAGACCTCACTTCAGTCTCGCTCCCACTGGCCCCACCTCCACGTTGCGCGGTCCACCGTCATGCGGAGGACTTTGGCGTACCTGAAGCAGGCTGTTGTTCCTGGGAACCTGCAGCTGCAGGTTTCTTGGACTTAACTCGACCTCCCCTAAAGAAGGTATTGGACATTCTGGCCCTTCTAGGCTTGTTAGGCCGAAAGGACTGCGTTGCAGATGAAGAGAAGGATTTCTTCGGAGCAGGTGCTGCTGAGGGAAGAAACGGAGACTTACCCGCTGTAGCCGTGGATATACACACGTCTAGAGCTTCCCCAAAGAGAGCCTGACCTGTATAGGGTAGGGACTCCACACTTTTTCTGGATTCCGCGTCAGCCGACCACTGGCGCAGCCACAGTCCCCGACGAGCTGAAACAGACATGGAAGATATTCCCGCAGCTATGGAACCCAGGTCTTTCATGGATTCTACCATAAAACCTGCTGAATCATGTATATTGCGTAAATATAATGCAACATCATCCCTATCCATCGTATCCAAATCCTCAAGTAAGGTAGCCGACCACTTTACTATTGCCTTTGCAATCCATGCACTAGCAATAGTGGGACGTAATATTGCCCCCAGAAGCAGTGTACATTGATTTAAGCATGTTATCAATTTTCCTATCAGCCGGCTCCTTTAAGGCGGTAGATCCTAGAACAGGCAAAACCACCTTCTTTGAGAGTCTGGACACAGATGCGTCAACAATCAGCGGGTTTTCCCATTTTTTCCTATCCTCCTCAGGGAAAGGAAACGCCACCTGGACCCTTTTAGGGACCTGGAATTTTTTCTCAGGGTTTACCCATGCTTTTTCAAATATAGCATTCAAATCCTTTGACGCAGGGAAGGTTAGCAAGGCTTTTTTATTTTCAGTGAAAAAAGCCTCCTCAACCTGCTCAGGTGTGGTATCATTAACATTCAACACATCCCTGATAGCCTCTATCAACAATTGCACCCCCTTTGCAAGAGATGCGGACCCCCGCAACACATCCCCATCACCGTCTGCGGTATCAGAATTGGTATTGTGAGACATGCACAAGCGCACGTTTGTGAGGGTATATAGCGGGGCATCCTGAGGTACCAGAAACCGGCCATACTGCCATAGAGCTCTGTAATACCTGGGTTGCAGATTCATTACTTGCAACCCTGTCAGAAATCTGAGAAATCCAAGATTTGATAGATGAAAACCACTCAGGCTCCCTTGCTGGTATCTGTACTAAACCAGTGCTATCCTGATTACTTGGAATGGGATCATCCTGGGAGGATAAATCCTCTGCAGCATATGACACAGTGTCCCTGGACATAGCTAAAGGAGACCACCAAGCACTTCACACACACACACACAGGTGGGGGCAGACAGAGTTTCCCCCCCAAGAATGGCAAGATAGAGACAGAGATTGGAGCCAACCCACACACAGCGCTTTTAGCAAAGGGAGACCCCTTGTCAGCGTTGACTGTGCACCTTAATAGGACACACAGTCTTATTACAGCCTCCCCTCCCTTCTACAAACCCCTGGTACCGTGTACAGATAGCTGGAGTTGCTGTGGAGGGACCTGTTCTTCCTCTCAGTGCTGTGCAGGCAGGAAAATGGCGCTGAAACGCTGCTGGCTCCACTCTGAGGAGAAGCTCTGCCCCCTTAATGGCGCTGTCTTCCCGCTCTTCATGGATTATACTGGCCTGAGGAATTAGTGCTGGCTGAGATCCGAGGACACCGACAGGCTTCTGGACCAGTGTAGGGGGTAAGCGATGGCCCAGGGCGCCCCTCACAGCACCGCACCATGTACCGCTGAGCCTTCCCAGGAGTGCAGTTAATACTGTGCTCCCTCCCCGCTGCCTCCATCTTCACACCGGCCCCCCGCTTGCTAGGAGGGTCGGTGTCTCACTCACCACTTCTTCACCTCTGTAAGGAGTTGCCGGCATGCTGCTGGGGCGAGCGGCCCCCTGTGGAGGAGAACGATCAGACCCCCCTGGAGCTCAGTGTCCAGTCAGCGGAGACAGTGGATCAGACCCCGCAGGGCGGACACTGCTCCCTCCCTTAGTCCCTCGCTGCAGGGAGGCTGTTGCCAGCAGCCTCCCTGTAAAATAAAAAACTCTAAGTTAAACTTTACTAGAAAAGCTCTGTAGAGCTCCCCTAGCTGTGACAAGCACATTTTCTAAACTGAGTCTGGTAGGAGGGGCATAAAGGGAGGAGCCAGCCCACACTCTCAAACTCTTAAAGTGCCAATGGCTCCTGGTGGACCCGTCTATACCCCATGGTACTAATGTGGACCCCAGCATCCCCTAGGACGTAAGAGGAAAAATGCATAGCAGCGATCAGGTCTGAATCGGGTCCTTAGTACATTCATTTGCGTCTATGCCGCATTTGTGTGTTAAAAAAAAAAAAGGTACAGTACATGGAGAATTTGGAAATTATAGACAGAATAAAGGTATGTCACATATCATTGGATTCAGCTGAAACTGCTTGTGCGACTTAGAACATTTATATGACTCTAATAAACATGTTCCAGGGAAAATAATGTAAAAATTACATGTACAGCATGTGGAGCATTTTTACCGATCAAAGGTTTTTTGGAGTTTTTAAGTGTCAAAATGTATTGAAAAGTGTTTAGTCGTTGCAAATGTGCTTGAAACGTGTACTTATAATTGATTTCTAACATTTTCATAACAAACTCGGCCAAAAAAACCCACCTCTAAATTCTCTGATAGTTTTAGAGTTGTTTTGTGTTCGGCTTGTAATATCGGACTTCATTACATTGGCCGAGTTGTATACTTAACACAGGCAAAACATCTGGATCCGACTTTTTATCGGGCTCTCTACTTTAGAGCCGGAAGCATCCGAAAAAGCCGCTTTGCAGCCACTATTACATTAGCCGACTTTGCAAAATGCACGATGTTTGTGGCAATAGCCTCAAACAACAGACATTTTGCCATTATCGGCTCCCATTACATCCCGGCCTATAACTGTAATATGTGACCTTCATACATGCAATAAATCTGAGCATTTATATCTGCACATTGGTGAAGCATATGTTTTTTAAAAAGAATCCAAAAAAAGGCTTAATTAATTATCATTGTATTGCAACCAGGTTAGCACCATATGTATTCTGTAGGTAATAATTGTACAGTATCAGCAATTTTTAGTACTTTAGTGGAGGGTCATCTAAGTAAGCAAAATCTGCATCAATCTCTGAATAGCCCCCATAGTTAAGTTCATTAAAACCATATAATGATAATAAAGGCTTAATCTTATAATACAGGTACACCACCGATTTTCCGGCATCCTCGGTTCCAGTGCCGTGCCGGATTATCGATTTTGCCGGATTAACGGTGGAAACTAATTTTGCACCTTCAGAACATTTCTAAAGCAATAAATAGTAAAATATATGCTACAGTATAATATTAATTAATGAATAAACACAGTAGTGTGTGATGCTTGCTGTGTCACCTGCAGTACCCTCAGAAGCTGTACTCACTGACACTTGTGCGCGCTGTGTCTTCTGCCCATGTGCGGTACTTGCTGTGACCTTGGACGCCATAACAGCCTCACTGATGCTTGCTATGTCACCTGCAGTGTCCGTGGAAGCTGTACCCACTGACACTTGCACGTACTGCGTGTTACGCCCATGCGCAGAAAATGTTCCGGATTAAAGGATGTCCCTAACCCCCTTTAATCCGGACAAATCAAAATTGTCCGGATTAAAAGAGGTTCCGGATCATCGGTTGCCGGAAAATCGGTTGTGTACCTGTATCTTCCATTATTTAAATCATACATCCATATACAGTATGCCTTTCTTCTTCTTCACCAGATTAAATGATATGGTATTTGGACCAGCAAATCTTGGGGATGATGCCATTAAAAACTTCTGTACAAAACATCAGTGTAACACGTGCTGCCGATATCTAAAACTCCCAGGTAAGTAGGAAGTGGAGTAGTATGTCTGCGGTAATATGCACCACATTTACAAAAACTAAATACAATTATTCTTATTATGTCATTATTATTAAACAATATATGTATTTTGTGACATAACAGGCACAGAATCAGTATAATTTACCGGCAGGCGGGATGCCGGCTGTCCATATTCCGACAGTAGCATCCCACCCGCCAGAATGCCGTCAGCGGGACGAGTGCAAAGAGTCACCTTGCGGGCTCGCTGCACTCGCCACACTGCGCACTCTGTTGCTCACTGCGCTCTCCAAAGGATCTATTCACACTCTCTGGGTGTCGTGTATACCCATGAGTGGGATTAGTCCTGTTTTGCCGGGATTACGGCTGTCTGATTGCGGCGTCGGTATCCTGACCGCCGGGATCCCGTCAGCTGGAAAATTTAACAGATCTCACAGGCACAATATATCTGATATTTATAAAGTCTTCTGTTTTTAATATTTGAGAGATGTTGTATACAGAAGATTGATGCTGTGTGTGATGAGTTATGATTCGGTGCACAATATATTATGTATGCATGTTTTGCATGTCTGAAGTGTTAGTAATACTTATGGAGGCTTCGCTTGTGTATTTTTTCAAGATATATTGTGTTGCTAAGATCCTAATTTTAACACTCATTGACGTCTTTTCATGAAGCAGTGAAAAGAGTGGAGAAGTGAGCTAGAAGAGAAGCTGCCCTTGGTAACCAATCAGTGTTGAGATAACATTTATAATGTGCATTCTTTAAAATTATATGTAGCAGTTGATTAGTTGCCATGTACAACTTCTCCACTGGCTCACTTGTCCACTCTTTTCACTGCTTCATGAAAATACCTAATTACAGTATCTGACCTGGCATAAAACAAGCGCATAGTGGTATTTGGGGGACAATTATAGAACCTGTCAGTGCATTGTTTGTTCGTTCTCCTTTTTTGTGTGACTATAGGACCCAAACATTTTCCAATAATTTTTGCACAGTATTTTGTGTGCAACTAAATGGCCCCATACTGTCTGGAAAATGAGGGCTTTGTCATACTGTATTTTGCTTTCATGATTCAGATGGGTCAAGCGTAGAAAATAAATTAAAATTAATTAATTAATTATTTTATATACATTTTTTTATTGAAGTTTCGCAAATGTAATAATGGGAAGGAAAAGGGTACAGAAACAAAGAGGGAATAGGTGGGGAAGAGGCAGGGAGGTACACAAAATTTAACTTGTGATCATAAAATACATAGGTCCACAATAAGGTTCAAAATGGATAAACAGACAAACCAAATAACAGGAAAAATTGTCAAGTTGCAAGCTTTTACATATACATATGGGCAGGGCTTAAAGTGGTACTGGAGAGGTGGGGGAACTCATCTCCCCCACGACCCCTCACCCTATGCGCGCCGAAGGCGCGCACCGCAAAAGGGGTGTGGCCTCACAAGGAAGGGGCGTGGCCACTCAAAGTACCCCTAATTAAAAATAATGCCTCACAGTAGCACACTCTTATTCACATTGCCCGCCCAACATACTAGTGCCCTTTACACACACAATGCCCACAGCAGTGCCCCCCCCCTCCTAATTTTAGATTCGATTCACAATATAGCAGTATATGTTGAACAACCTTTGCTCACCTCTCTCTTGTTTCCTTTGTCTGTTACTCTCCTCATGTGTCCATATCTTCATCCTAGGTATCCCATACTCCCTATATGCTCTCCTTTGTGTCTAATCATCTGAATCTTTCTCTCCTTTTCTTACCCCCTACACCTCTCACTCCCTGTGCCTCACTCCCCCATCTCACCCCCTGCACCTCTCTCTCCCTGCGACCCTTTCAGCCTCTGCTTCTCTCTCACTCCCCCAACTCACTCCCTGCTCCTCTCACTCCCCCATCTCACCCCCTGCTCCTCTCACTCCCCCATCTCACCCCCTGCTCCTCTCACTCCCCAATCTCACCCCCTGCTCCTCTCACTCCCCCATCTCACCCCCTGCTCCTCTCACTCCCCCAACTCACCACCTGCTCCTCTCACTCCCCCAACTCACCACCTGCTCCTCTCACTCCCCCATCTCACCCCCTGCTCCTCTCACTCCCCCATCTCACCCCCTGCTCCTCTCACTCCCCAATCTCACCCCCTGCTCCTCTCACTCCCCCATCTCACCCCCTGCTCCTCTCACTCCCCCAACTCACCACCTGCTCCTCTCACTCCCCCATCTCACCACCTGCTCCTCTCACTCCCCCAACTCACTCCCTGCTCCTCTCACTCCCCCAACTCACCCCCTGCTCCTCTCACTCCCCCGTCTCACCCCCTGCTCCTCTCACTCCCCCGTCTCACCCCCTGCTCCTCTCACTCCCCCGTCTCACCCCCTGCTCCTCTCACTCCCCCGTCTCACCCCCTGCTCCTCTCACTCCCCCATCTCACCACCTGCTCCTCTCACTCCCCCAACTCACCACCTGCTCCTCTCACTCCCCCAACTCACTCCCTGCTCCTCTCACTCCCCCATCTCACCACCTGCTCCTCTCACTCCCCCAACTCACTCCCTGCTCCTCTCACTCCCCCAACTCACTCCCTGCTCCTCTCACTCCCCCAACTCACCCCCTGCTCCTCTCACTCCCCCGTCTCACCCCCTGCTCCTCTCACTCCCCCGTCTCACCCCCTGCTCCTCTCACTCCCCTGTCTCACCCCCTGCTCCTCTCACTCCCCCGTCTCACCACCTGCTCCTCTCACTCCCCCAACTCACCACCTGCTCCTCTCACTCCCCCAACTCACCACCTGCTCCTCTCACTCCCCCAACTCACCACCTGCTCCTCTCACTCCCCCAACTCACTCCCTGCTCCTCTCACTCCCCCAACTCACTCCCTGCTCCTCTCACTCCCCCAACTCACTCCCTGCTCCTCTCACTCCCCCATCTCACCCCCTGCTCTTCTCACTCCCCTAACTCACCACCTGCTCCTCTCACTCCCCCAACTCACCACCTGCTTCTTTCACCCCCTCCCTGTCTCACCCCCTGCTTCTTTCACGCCCTCCCCCAACTCACCCCCTGCTTCTTTCTCACCCCCTGCATCCTGAAAGCCTGGACTCTGGAGAATTGGGTCTCCTGCATCAGTGGCTGTGGCCTGAATCATCAGGTCCTGGCTGTGGTGTAAAGCTGGCAGCGGCTGCCAGATAGTCCTGGCTCATAGACCGGCTGCTATTCAAAAGAAGCAAGGCTGCACTTTGAATCTGGCGCCAATTGTGCGCCATTCATAGCTCCCGGACCGCCAGCTAATGAGAAGCTGCCAGTCCCCGAGCCGTGATTGGCTCATGCCAGATTTTGAAATAGCCGCCCCTTCTTTTGATTGCCACTGGTCCAGAGGCACGGTACACAGTTGAGAACCACTGCCCTAGTCTAAGCTGCCCCCAATACACACTTTATATTAGTTTTGTTTCATTTGTCAGCTAAGCAGATCCATAACCTGACCTAATACACCCCAATCCACCATTCCTTTATTAATACATCAGCAGCACCCACACTCCTCATTCATTAAAAACACCCCAAAGCACCCACACCCTCATTCATTAATAAAATCCCCAGAGCACCCACACCCTCATTCATTAATAACACCCCAAAGTACCCACACCCTCATTCATTAATAAAATCCTCAGAGCACCCACACCCTCATTCATTAATAACACCCCAAAGCACCCACACCCTCATTCATTAATAACACCCCAGAGCACCCACACCCTCATTCATTAATAAAATCCCCAGAGCACCCAGACCCTCATTCATTAATAACACCCCAAAGCACCCAACACCCTCATTCATTAATAACACCCCAAAGCACCCATACCCTTATTCACTAATAACAACCCCAGAAATCCTCAATGAGTACTAACAACACCCCCCAAACCCCGCCCCCCCAAAAAAACAACGATTTGAAGAAAAACAAAACCCTAAACCTCAGAATACTATTTAGAGACATGTGATATAAGTAGAACCCCCCCCCCCCCCCCCATACCTCCCTTCAGCATTCACTCACTGTACCCTGTGGGCTGCTGTGTGCACCTCTCACATCCAGAACAGAGTAGGTGCAGCTGCGTGTAAGGTAGGAGCTGTCTGGGTGCTCTTATCTCTGTGCCCGCTCCAAATCTGCACTGCAACGGCATTCTTTCCGCCTTGCAAGTCCAGCAGCAGCTCCTCTGCTGCTCCCTGTGCGGTGTGAGCGGCGCGCTGATGGGAATGAGCCAGACGTCGCTCCATGACGTCACCGCGTTTCATTCCCAGCTTGTCATAGGAGGAGGGAGGCGGGCTATGTCACTGTAGTGCTGCCCGCCTCCCTCATCTATTTAGACATGCAGCGCGGCTCATCTGCAGAATCTGTTCGGGTATAACCAGGGGAAGGTGGGCTGGCGGAGGCGGAACGGTTTCCGCCTCCAGAAGGAGGTGACGGAACGCAGTTCCTCCCCGTTCCGGCCCACTTTAACCCCTGCATATGGGAGTGTTGGCTGATAAGGTAAGTCTGTCATGCAGTACAGAGAGGCTTTGATATGAGACAGAAACACTTAAGTGTCCAAATCCAGCGAGGCAGATACGGAACTACCATTGGGGCAGCAAGTGCATTGTACCGGGCCCCCTGAGGACTAAGGGGCCCACTGCTTCCCAGACCAGCAATGAGTTACCCCCAGAACAATAATGAAGTTGGGTTGGAGGAGGTGGGCCCAAATTATATTTTTGCACCTAAGCCCTCCACTTACAGTTCTGCAACTACGGTGAGGGGATTCTATTGATTGTTATCACAGAGCCCCATAGATGCTCCAGGGAAGCCAGCGCAACAGGGGGCAGGAAACTGAAAAGTAATATACGGCCCCTGCAGTTTCAAACTCATAATGGGAGTGGACCGCATTTTCAATAGCATCTATAGTAGGAACTATTGGTGTGCGCCATTGACGGAATAAGCCATTGACGAAATAAGCCATTGACGAAAGCTTCTTGAAATAAGAATATGACCCATTATGCAATCGTCACTAGGAGACAGAGCACCATAATATAAGTGGAGAATAACTTTGGATGTGGGGTTACAGAGAATCCTAGGACTCTAGTAACAAGAGCAAACACCGAATTCCAAAGACTAGTGAGTGCAGGGCATGACCAGAAAATGTAAAGCAGAGTTCCCACATTGCCACAATTGTGCCAACATATATTGGGGGTAGAAGGCCACATAGAATGTAGATGGACAGGCGTAAAATATAGGCGGTGAAGAAGCTTATAAAAGTGTTCAGTGTGGGACATACACCCTGACAGTTGGAAACAGGTTTGGAAAACTAAATGCCACTCCTCCGATCAAACAGTATATGCAAGATCAGCTTCCCATTTCATCTGAGAAGCAAATTTTGGTGGCGTTTGGGAGCAATTTAAGAGGTTGTAACACTGTTATACCACCTCTACTGTTCTTTTTAGTAAGTAATTCTCAAATATATTTAGATATAGGAGATACTCTGTGAGGGGACTGTGTGGCCTCCATAAACCAGTGTCTTATTTGTAAAAAATCACAGAATCCCTATGGGATAAAGAGAACTGTGATTGTATTTGAGTAAAGCATAACAGATAATCCATCACAGTCACCTCACTGAGAGATGACAGCCAAGTGTCAAATCGCAAATCCGGAATTAGGCACACCAAGCCCATCAATGTAAGATCAGTGAAGGGAAGGGAGACATCGTCCAACTTGGACACCAGTTTTAGCCAAGCCTTTCGTGCAGATTGCATCACAAACGATCTGGTGGCCACATACTTTCCTTTGCAAAAACAGAACAAGGTAAATTAACTGCTGAAAAAGCGCCTCAGCAGAGGATGCATCCCATAATATATAATATGTATTAAAAACAAATTCTGAGATTCTGCGCTAGCCGAACACCTATGTGTCGATATGTAACAAGAAAGCTAACAAGAGAAAATGGCTGCGCTGAATGGCAGAAGTGCAATGAAAAGAGAGCCAACATATGAATAATATAAAAATTTAATATGTAATAAAAGAGATGTTATGATATAATGATACCGATATAACAATGAACAATAAAATAACCCACAGAACTTGTCTCAAAGTGTCTGCACAACTGGAGGACTTAAATTGTGTTGCAGCTATAATGTAAAGCTGAAGTCCGGTCGGATATCCTGCGTTGCCCACAAAAGCTATGCAGCAGAGAGGGAATAAAGTGACCCGCCCCTCCACACACCTTGCTCAGGTGTCATACTTGGGTGCAACTCCAACATACTCAGCCGGACACGTTGTCTACTGCTTTTCCGTCTCCAGCGGCTGTTACCACTCAAGCCGTCCCAGCAAGTTCTACAGCACACAGCACTTTATTCCCTCTCTGCTGCATAGCTTTTGTGGGCAACGCAGGACATCCGACCGGGGACGCCCGGCACACGGACCAGCCCACCCGAGAGGTATCAACAACTGAACTTTAACTGGTGACATAAAGATAATTACCATTGGAGTCTTACTATTGCACCATTTGTTTATTGTTTGTGCACTCATAGCAGTGTTCATCGGCAGCTGTGGAACATGGACTTCAGCTTTACATTATAGCTGCAACACATTATAAGTCCTCCAGTTGTGCAGACACTTTGAGACAAGTTCTGTGGGTTATTTTATTGTTCATTGTTATATCGGTATCATTATATCATAACATCTCTTTTATTACATATTACATTTTTATATTATTCATATGTTGGCTCTCTTTTCATTGCACTTCTGACATTCAGCGCAGCCGTTTTCTCTGGTTAACATACTTTCCTTTGTCTGCCAGTAACTTTAACATATCAGTTAGAGGGAATGGGGACAGCATACCTCGTTCTAACAGAACTCACAACTTGGGGTCATCCTGAATAGTCCACACTCCTATTTGAGCCAGGATACATGCTAGTAGATAGGGGTGTAAATCGGGAAACGCCAAAGCTCCTCAGGGCCCGTCTTAACAGCAGTGTAGGCCCCTGGGAAAAGCAATGCACTGGGACCCCTACCAATCCTCCAATGATAGGGGTGGGGAGTGATATCAGTGGCAGCTTTGATGTTCCACAGGTGGTAGTGGGTGTTGTGTCTTCCGCACAGCATGTAGGACCTGGAGCAGTAATTTCTGCTAATTACTCCTTTATTGCATATGGTGGGAGATGGAGCGGTAGGGGGAACACTAAACTGTAGAAGGGGCATTGGGCTGAATGAAGGGGCTTCGGTACATGACTTCCAGGGCGGTAGGGGGTGTTTAATTCACAGGGGAGGGGTGGATACTGCAATGGGCTTAATATCCATCACTTTCTGGTGGGAGGACTGATTGCTTGATTGCAGATACAGTATCTCCAGTTCCTGGAAATAGATTTGTTAGCTTTTTAATAGGATAAAAAAATACTAGAGTGTTCCACCTTTCAGGAGATACTGGGGACTTGGGGATCAGAGTTCAGGAGCCACAGCAATCCACCAACGATAAAGTAGAGACAAGTAGAGACAAGCTGCCAGTGTCAGTCAGAAAGAACCTGAGATATGTGGCTGGGAAGATCAATTAACAGGCTTGGATGGGGCCACTGCTGTGTAGTTGGTTATCTCTGGTTCTCCAGGGCAGATTTTCAAAAATCTGGTATGTCTGGAAAAAGGGGACCATCAGCTATCAGCCTAGGGCCCTTATACTCCTGGGGCCCTTGGGTAACTGCCCATTGAGCCCATACGAAAAGACACATTTGGTGAAAATAGTATTAAAGTTGGTCAGTAAGAAATTAGGGAGTAAAATAGGGATTGTTCTAAACAAATACAGTAACTTGGGGAGAATCATCATTTTCAAAGCCATTCTGAAGTCATTTGTGACATTTATTTTCATGTGAAAGGGGAGGCTATAAGGTAGGCCACTTTTGTGGTGATCTGAACCTCCAGATATTTAAAGCTTCTATCCTGCCAGGTGTAAGTGTATTGAGCTTTCAAAAATTGTAATAAAGCTGGGGGGAAGTTGACAGGGAGCACCTTCGTTTTGGAGCTATTCAACTTACAGTAGGAACCCGTATTCAAATTAATTTTAGATGATAATTAATATAACACTTAGGATGAGATAGACATAGAAACATAGATGTACTAACCCTTAAAGTGATCAATTTCACGGTGATAAAGTACCAGCCAATCAGCTCCTAACTGCCATGTTATAGGCTGGGTTTGAAAAATGACAGTTAGGAGATGGTTAATTGGTACTTATCACTGTGAAATGTATAATTTTTCAAGGCTTATTACATCTGACCGTCATTATGAACTTTTCACAGCAGTTACTGTCACAAGTGTCAATATGTGATTATAGTCAAAACACAAGAAGATATTATTATGGTCAAAATACAACAAGATGTAATTTTAGTCAAAACACAACACATTTGCAGTATGAACTTTGTATCACAAACTGTGGTGCATTTGTCACCACAGTTTTTCTTTAGCAGTTTGTAAGGAACCTCGACCTTTTGACCATGTCGACCTTTTGACTGTCTATCTATCAACCACCTCCACTCATGTTAGTGACTTCATCAGATTGAAAGTAACTGGTTCAGGTTCCACTTTTAAAGCACCTATGGGCCTAATTCAGACCTGATCACTGGACAGCGATTTTTTCAGCCCTGCAATCGGATAGTCGCTGCCAACAGGGGGAGTGTATTTTAGCTGTGCAAGTATGTGAACGCATGTGTAGCAGAGCTGTACAAACTGATTTTGTGCAGTCTCTGCGCAGCCCAGAACTTACTCAGCCACTGCGATCTCTTCAGCCTATTCAGGACCGTATTTGACGTCAGACACCCGTCCTGCAAATGCATGGACACGCCTGCATTTTTCCAAACACTCCCTGAAAACGGTCAGTTGACACCCACAAATGCCCTCTTCCTGTCAATCTCCTTCGCACAAACCCATTGCTGAGCGGCGATCCACTTTGTAGCCGTGCTGCACGCCTGCGCATTGCAGTGCATACGTGTGCGCAGTTTGTGTTTGATCGCCCGCTGTGCGAAAACGCACAGCAGCGATCAGATCTGAATTAGGCCCTATGTATGGTGCTACACATATGTGGCCTGACTGCATTCTAAGGGGGACATGTACTAAGCAGTGATAAAAGTGGAGAAGTGAGCCAGTAGAGAAGTTGCCCATGACAACCAATCAGCTGCTCTGTATACTTTTATAGTATGCAAATTATAAATGTTACGTCAATGCTGATTGCTTGCCAAGGGCAACTTCTCCACTGGCTTATTTCTCCACTCTTATCACTGCTTAGTACATGTCCCTCTAAGCCTCCTATTCATTTTCTCCCACAGGTTTTCTTACATCGCACATACAGCAATATATCTATCTATCTATCTATCTATCTATCTATCTATCTATCTATCTATCTATCTATATGTGAAAGCCCTCACTCACTGACTGACTCATCACTAATTCTCTGACTTCCCGATATGTTAGGAAGCTGAAATGTAACATACAGTAGGTATTAATCAGGTGGGAAATAGGAAAACTACGTAATTAGAATTGTAATAAACCTCCCCTAAGGGCAGGGGCGGATTGGGATGGAAAACCAGCCAAGGAAAGCAGCCCAAATGGGGGCTAGTCTATTGAGGGGGTGGGGTTTGTTAAGGGGGGTGGGCTCTTGCCTCATTAGGACTGATTCTGAGTTGGCTGCAGTTGCAGTCATCCTTGCGGTTTTTGTGGTGTACAGCTGTGCATCTCAATGTGCAAGGACTAAGACGCCCACTGTCAGTGACTACAGACGCTGCAATCTGTCATAACATTGACACTTGCAACAGCCCCATGCTATGTGCCTATCATCTGTCTCAGTATGGCCTCCAATGTGAGCATTCAGCGTCTCTGTACACAACCACTTTCAGCCACACACCCATAACAGTTACATCTGCATCTGATTATACAACCCCCTGTGAGCGCACAACACATTTCTAATACACTTCTTGGTGCATACATCTGAATCTGTACTGCGACTCTGAATGAACACCATTGGGATACATGTGTGGTGCAACTCAGACACATGCACAGACAAAAACATTACCTTACTGCGTCCAACATCACCACTGCGTGGCTCAGAATGTTGTATAGTATGCCATAGTAATACTTGCTATATATGCTCAGTAGCAGATTATTTTTCTGAGATGTGCCTAATTATAGGTTTCTCTGTGATGCTGGGATGTTTTCCATAAAAAGAGAAAGTTTATAGGATTTCTATACACCACTGAAGAAAAAGATGTTTTACTGCTCATAAAACAATATCTGTCCAAATGTTTTCCAGCAAATTGCTTTCTAAGTAGACAACAACTAATGTATTCTTATGAAGGAAAAAGTCATTTCAGAGGTCTGCTTTCTGTCACTTTACCCTGATTATTTACTGAGAGATGCCCTGAGTGCAGAAGAGTGAAAAACATCGTCCGGTTTTGGGTTTGCTAAATCGCTGAGACCGGTTTTGGATTTCATTTTTTTTTTTTTTTTAAACTGACATAAAAAGCTAAAATCGCACAATGTTGTCCTTTTTTTGTTCCTAGAGTATTATTAACCTAAATAATAACCCCATTAGACTTGCGACCCAGAAAATTGCCTGGTATAGCTAGCCGGCAAATTCCAGAGTCTCAGTCCATCTCTGGGAAAGAGAGTTTGCTTTCAGACATACCAAAATCCCAGGTAGATGCATGTTCAAGTACAAAAACCCGGGATTTTCATGGAGATGCAGTTAGCTGATCGGTGCGCGGGATCCCAGCGGTCAGCATGCCGACGCTGGGATACCGAACACTAGAAATTTTGTCACACCCATTGAGTGGGAATAGAAACTGTGATGAGCGCAGCGAACCACCTTGCCCGCTGCATGGCGAGCGCAGCGGGCCCGCAAGGGGCTTAGTTGCGCTCGCTCCCCTGCACCCGGATGGGTATGCTGACCGCCAGGATCCCAGCAGACGGTAACGCAGCCCCAACCCACATCACATATGTGTGAAAGGGGTATAACATTAATTCCCTCCCATTTCCAGTCAATTCTGACCACCTCACAGCTGACAGTGTTGTTCACCAATATAGGACAAGGCTGCAGTGAGCAGACTGGCTAAATTAAACAACAGAGCAGTGGCAAAAACACAGCAGTTTAAAAGACTATGGGGGTCATTCCGAGTTGATCGTAGCTGTGCTAAATTTAGCACAGCTACGATCATCTTTCCAGACATACGGGGCGACGCTCAGCAAAGGGCTAGTCCACCCCGCATGTCAGTGCTGCCCCCGCCCCCTCGCCTCTGCCTGTCGATTGAAAGGCAGAGGCGTTTGCTGGGCGGGAGGGCCGGCAGCATTGGGCGTCCGTTTTGGGGGCGCAGTCCTGGCAACACAGGCGTGCCCGGACTGTGCGGGGGGCAGGCCGCGGTGGCTGCATGACGTCACAGGCCGCGGTGGCTGCGCTGTTAGGGAGCTACTCTTCAGGTACAAAAGCATCACCGCCGTGCGATGCTTTTGTACCTGTGCGGCAAGGGGACTGCCAGACATGCGAGGCGGACTAGCCCTGTGCTTTGCGTCCTCCCGCATGTCAAAATTTTGCACAGCTACGATCAGGTCTGAATTAGGCCCATTGTTTTAAATATTCTCTCTTTTTTCACTTCACATACCGCTGGCCCCAAGAACCTCTGCAATCTGTCTGGACCAATATGAAATAGGTAGCACTTATCCTTGTGTATCAGTGCCTAATTTCTCATGGATTGTAAAATTACGAGCAGGGCCCTCTTACCTCTTATGTCTGATTGTTATTACCCAGTTTTGTTTTATTACTGTTTTGTTCCCAGGTGTAAAGTGTCACTTAATATGCTGGTACTATATAAGTAACTGTTCATAAAATACACAACATGCTCTTCATCCGAAATGCAATGAATTTAGGGAATGTCGGCCCTTGTAGAAATAAATGCAGTGCCACCCACGTATATGTACTATTACATGTTGTCAGGATCACAGTGTGTGTGTGCTTTCGCTCATGTGGGTGTTGTGGTAACTGACTGACCTCATTGCTTAATATTTCTATAGATTTCTGCGGAAGGGTTATAGTATAAGAATGCACTTGCCATGTTTTACGTCTTTTGTTTCATCAGTGTTATTGCACATATGTGATGACTGTATTTATGTGTTGTAACAGAGATGAAAATGAATGAGTACATAACAGAGGAAGCTTTACTCCAAAGGAACACTAACATCTTCAATGAAGGCTATGGAACAGAAAGGTCAAGCCAGCAACCTGTCAATGTCATGCTGTGACTAATTACAGCTCCCTTGGTCATGTAACTTGCATTATAGTATAGTACAATGAATTGCTGCAATGTGTTGTAGGTCATTTCATCTCTAATTGGTTTTGTTTGACCTCTGAGAGCCTGACATTGTGAATTATGTATATAGGCACAGGAACAGGGGCGGGCGGGGTCGGGGAGTGAATGGCTTGCCCACCTCTAAATATTTGAGAGGTGTCTGTGAAAGTATTGGGTTAAGGGGCGCAGTGCGACTGCCATCTACAGTTAATACAGGCAGTGTCAGGAAGGAGATAATACCCTTTCCGCCCTCCCCACAGCCCTTCTCCACCTGCCTCCAGGGCCCTCC
The DNA here is from genome assembly GCF_028390025.1 of Pseudophryne corroboree. NCBI lineage: Eukaryota > Metazoa > Chordata > Amphibia > Anura > Myobatrachidae > Pseudophryne > Pseudophryne corroboree. The sequence continues at coordinate 267,005,837 of NC_086449.1, read as the reverse complement.
ACCCCCCTGTATCCAGGTCCAGCCCTTAAGGTGTGTGACTAGTTACTGTGTGCTGGCCCCTCCTCTGGGACCTGCCCTGTACCCTTCTCACCTACCACTTCAATTGTTACTAACCTCTTCTCTCACCCACCTTTGTCCACCCATTTGTCAGCTCACCTTTGTTATCCCACCCCTTTCCCCCACGGCACCCCCTATCTTACCCCATTTCCAATAAGGTTTTGCTGAAAATTAAATCATGATGCGGCCCCTGCGATCCGTACACGCGGGTAAGCTGACAGAGACCGCATCTGTTGTTAGATGGATAGATATCTCTGCCATCAGGTAGCTGGTGTGGCAGGTAAGTCCAGGTGCCCTGAGAGGGCAACATTCAGCGATTTATGGGAGACAGGGTGAAATAGTATCTTGCCCACGCTGACCCGTCCCCCCCCCCAACCAAAAAGGTTGTGGCACCCTTAATTATGTTTTAGCATTAGGACAATTATGCTATGGCAATGGAAGCCATTGTCATACTGAAGGACTTAACTAGCAATCCACAATACCACCGCTGAGTGAAAGCATATATGTTAAAATGTAGTATGTGCATTATATTGCATTTTTCAGCACTTGCTACCTACTGTATGGCACCTGATGCCTAATGGAGGCTTGTGTTACATTTGCTAAGAATCATTACATTGTAAGAGACCTGTAGCTAATACAGCATTAAGGGGGGTACACACAGAGAGATCTGTGCTTAATTTCTAAGCAATCTGGCTAGATTGCTTAGAAATTAAGCACTGATCTCTCCGTGTGTATGCCCCATAGCGATAGCGATGCGTGGACCCTCGTGACGCTATCGCCGGTACCAGGCCAAATCTAGTTAGATCACTGGAAATGAGCATTCCCCCCGTCCCCCCTTCCTCGCTCAGAACACATCGTGCTGTGTGCTGAGCGGGGGAGAGATGTGTGCTGAGCGTTCGTGCTAGATCGCTCAGCATTCATCTCTGGGATAAATCTCCCCGTATGTACGGCCCTGTAGCTAATGGTTTACCCACAGTACATTGGCGAAAGCCAAAAAATCCATTTGAGCATAACTCTGATATACACCGTGTAAGAAGGTACATTATTAATGTGTTGGCATCAGATTCATTAATACATCAGGCAACAGAGAAAATAGTTACTGGTATGAATATCCAGAGGAACATCCTGGGGGTTGTAGTTATATCACATGCTGTGTTTTGTCCATAACTGCTGTAAATGAAGAATTTAAAAATAGAAGCTTTGAGACAAATAGGAAAATAAAGCTTAATAATAGTTTTATCCTACCGTATTTGTGTCATACATTCTGTTTCTGCTGTATCCCATGGACACAAGTTGGAAGTTCAAAGTTGTCCAGATAAAACAGTAGCAGCAGCTATGTTGGATTTATTTTGGTATACAGTATGAATAACAGGCTGGTTGTGCTCACTCAGTATTGAAGTTTATAACTATAAAAATCTGAGAGAAACTGGTGATGTCCAGCAAAAATGTCACATCCAAATGGAACATGATGGTTTTTCTAGAAGCTGTTTTTATATTATGGTTTAGCATTAAATGACTTGGTATACTAGACTGCTATATACTATGCAATATAGGCTGTGGCTCTGGTAGATGGGTGACAATTCATCTGTCAGAAAACCCATCATAATACGGATATGTGATCCCCTTGTGTTTATTGTACATTTGATTGGATCACTTCATCATGGGGATGTCATCAGACATGTATATTTCCAACAGTATGTAACAGTTAATGAAAGTATTATATGATCAAATCTTGTTTCACAGAATAAAATGTATAATAGATTAAAACATGTGATATGCAATCTGTGCCAAAGATATGAGTGGAGCCTTATACAATGAATCTCCTTATTTTAGCCATAAGGCACTGTAGTATTCAGATGTAACACTACAGTTCCTCATTCTCCTAATAGGTTTCTCTACAAGTTAATATAAGTGGTCCTCATTGTAGTTCCTCATTGCTGAAGGTAGTACTGTTTTTTGTTTTCAAATAAAAGAATTGTCCGTGAGGGAGACGTGCATCATATATATGTAGTATAGAATGATTCATTTCCTATTAATTCACTATTATATTTGATATTTTTTACACTCCTTTGTAAGGTTTTCATCCTTGAAATTGCCCAAGGACTGCTTATTATTATACTAAAAAGGATTTTGAGGTGCCTCTGTGCGCTAATGTGGAGCAACCTGAGAAATATTTTGAATAGGAACCACAAACAATTCCAAGAAAACAGACAATATACAAAGAAATCAAAATATATAGCGCTCAGGCGTGCATGATCCTATTTGTGGACGTTTGGCATGCCAGTGTGATAAATGCAACCCAGCAGTCTATAGCTCTCTGTAGTGAGCATGGTGCCTAGGCATTTGTTGAGGACTACATTCTTGGCTGTGCGCTGTTTTTTGGTTGGTCTACTTCAATTAGCAAGAGCACAGTTTACACAGTATTTTTCAATTGAATTGCATAATTGCATCTGTTTACAACATTTTTCCAGAACAAAACAGCCTTTTTCAGGTGGTATCCACACATTTTACTTAAGCATCCCAGCATTTAACATGGAGAGACTGCAGCAGATATCTCAGATACCTCTCTATTTCCGAAAGCAAAGCAACCCCTACAAGTGTCAATGGGGGTTGCTAAACTGTCAGATTTGCCTTTGCATTCCGGATATTGGCCCCGGCAACTAACCCCGTGTTCAGATGGTATTAGCCACTGTTTCCTATGGGCTACATTACGCAAAAAGTATCAAGAGAGGGATCCAGAATCTGATAATACAGCGATCACATTAGCGATCACTTTACTTTTACACACTTCAGGGATGGGCTCCTATTAGAGCACCGGGCGGCTCCTGTATGTGATTTTGGTGCTACCCGGAGATCTAGAATTCCTTATTGCCACGGTAAGTGATAAGGAATTATAATTATCAGGTCTTGAACCCAATCATTTCTAAATCTGGCTCGAAGAGCTAATACTAGAGCCACATGGCAACTATATGATTATATATGAACCAGGTTTGGATGTTAAAAATGTGACTGTAAATGAACCAAAAAATGTATTTGGAAATATAGATGCAAAATATTTTATATCAATCCTCTGGTATTATGCTGTTATGATATGCATTGGTATTTTAATGGCAATCATATTTTCTGTTGAATAAAAATGTATTTTTTAAAATAACTGTTTTCAGTGTAATCTCTGTTAAACTGGTATGTCTTTCTGTGTATCACTGTCTTAGTACATACAGTTTATGAATCTGCAGCCTGCTCAATTTTGCTGTAGTAGAGCTGCTACAACCTAAACCTTTTACTACACTTTGTCCAGTTATATTTAGTAAAGTCCACACTGTTGATAATACGAGATGGATATGGATGGTACTTCAGCACAAGTCAGGTTAAAAAGAAGAGTACGTAAAAAAAAAAGAGTACATTTGCGGAAGAGCGAGGAACTGGAGGATTACTCTTCCCCTTTTTGCTACATATGTAATGGAGGCAAATTATCCAAAAAAGGACATTCTCTTTAATACTAAAATTTAGTCAATGCACATGAATTATTCGCAGTAATAATCCACTAATAATAATAATAATAATGCTCAGCATGCTAACATGACACGTTGGTTCTAGTAAATACCCAGCGATTGTCACCATGCTAATTACCATGTTAAAATATACAGCAAATTTCCTATTTCTCAAACCCAACACATTACCATCTTATCCAGAGCTGGATTCAGTCCCTGTGGAGCTCTAGGTGAGATACTATGTAAGAGGGTGGCGGTGCGGTGTAGTGCCTTCTGCCGTGCAGGTGTAGATTTACCACTTACCAGGCGCCGCACTCTCTCACCTTCAGGTACCGAAACCTTCAACGGACCTGGAAATCTTCAGTTGGACCCGGACACGATGACCTAGGGGGAAGGAGATTGCTGAGTGCCGTTCCTCCTAACTGTGGACCGAAACGCCCTCCGAAACTGAGGAAAATGGAGCTTTCGGGCTAGGTGAAGGTCATCCTGGGCGCACGGCCTCAGAGCCCGAATTTCACCTATCGGTACTCTCGCACCAGGTGTAAATTCAACCTTGCACCTGCGTGCAAGGTTCACCGTTCGCCCTGAAGGAAGGGAGACAGATAGGGACAAACACACGCAAAAGGAACAAACGGACAGATGTTACTCACCGTCACAATCTTGCACTCCTATCTTCTCCACTTACAGGTGCCTGTAAGGAGGTAAAGAGAAAACAGCCGTGCAGGGCCAAGAACTACCCTAGTGTGCGTCCTCTACACTAGCTACATGAACAGAGCCCTCAAACTAGCTCGTGTGGGTGGTGCTACACAAAATATGCACAAACTTTAAAACAAACACTTTGCCCTGCACGGTAACAACATACATCACAATATCAGAGTACAAGATAAAACGGTGCTGTCCCTTTAAATCCCTACCTGCTCTCTGGGGGGTGGGCACTGTACACTTCCTTATATGGGGCTCAGGCCAAGGGGGCCTGCCTACCTACACACCTCGGGGATCACTTATTTACAGGGCCTAGAGCCCCTAATCACACACAGGCCAGAGGCCTGACATCACCCACGGGCCTAGCGCCCGTCTAACCTGGGGCCCGTTGGGTGACCTGGGCCTAGTGCCTAGGGCCACCTTATATCCCTAGCGTCCGCCAAACTGAACTAGGGCCTAATGCCCTGTAATATCCCCGCAGGCCTAATGCCTGATCTTGCCCACGGGCCTAGTACCCGCCTACAGCGCTGCCAAAGGCCTGTGGCCTGACTGTGCCCACGGGCCTAATGCCCGAAGACCCTGGTAGTCTAGAGAGGAGAGAAGGGGGGGGGGGGGCGCCCTCACCGGCCTACCTGTCAGTTGGGAGAGGCACCAGGGGGGAGCTTCGTTAGCTCTTTTGCTTTCCTCGACTGGTGGCCTCTCCAGCACTCCTCTTCACTCTTCTGCCACTGGCCCATCCTGGCCAGTGGCGCCGCTGTCGCCTCTCCGTGTCCAGCCGCCGCTGGACATCTTCTCTGGAGCTGCCCTTGTCTTCAGGCCTCTTCCACGACCACCGGAGCTCTTCCCACGGCGTCTTCTCCTCAGCGCCGCCCGGCTTTTCACCGCTCTTCGGCGCGGCTTCTTCTTCGGCTCCCGCCCGGCGTCTGACGTCACACGCTGGGGGCGGGGCCTATGATGCAGCGAGCGCCGTTTGGCTCGTCCGCGCCCTCCTATGATTGGACGGCGCTGGATTTTAAATCCCGCGGGTGGCGCTTCTTATTGGCAGCCAAATTGGTGCCAAGTTTAAAGCGCCGCTGCCGCGGTGCTGCCCGACTCCGCTGACATCTGATCCCTGCACCGGACACCCGCCGCTGCCACACACTGAAAGGGCGCTGGGGACAGACACACTGTCCCAGCGCTGTGAGACATGTTTTCCCGCAGGGGACACAGAGCCCCTGCATGCTGCTGCTGGGATGTGTCCTGGGGTACAGGGCACATCTCCACAACTGACTTAGTACCCACTCCTCTCCAATTCATCCATGTCAAAATGCTTTTCCCATGGCACTCCCAAGCCCCTTTCTACTATACTACTCTAATTACAGTACTTAGCCTACATGTGCTTACAGGATGCATTTAATTTGCCGGCTGTTGGGATACCGGCGGTCACAATCCCGACGCCGGAATCCCGACAGTTGACAATGCTGCCAGCCAGAATCCCGGCACAACAGGACTATTCCTACTCGTGGGTGTCCATGACACCGATAGATTAGAATAGATCCTGTGGTGAGCGCAGCGAGCCACCGAACCCGCAGCCAGGCAAGTGCAGCGAGCCCGCAAGGGAACTCTTTGCACTCGCCCCACTGCCGGCATTCTGACGGGTGGAATGCCGCTGTTGGGATATTGACAGGCGACATCCTGCCCGCCGGTAAATCATACTGAATCCGTGCTTACTAGCTTTTCACTCAAACATCCCTGTAACTCAATGGCTTGTGGTCTAATCATTTTTATAGTCAAAACTCTGGAGTAAACAGTCCATGGCAGGTGAGGCGGTGCCTTCCCTATCTTTTCTGCACATCTCTGATCAAAACTCACCAAATTTCCAGCAGTATATACTGCTACATCTTTGTATAATGCCCACATGCGCCCTTGGGCTCATATATTGTGTGTAAATCTGTCTCTAGCACTAGCCAGTGCCTCCCCAGCAATTTACCTCACTGCACATCCCTGCTGTAACTACCAGTTCATCCTTCATATGCCCTGTGCCCTACAAACATTTTGTCAAATGCTCCCCTCCAGCTTTTCCAATACAGGTTGAGTATCCCTTATCCAAAATGCTTGGGACCAGAGGTATTTTGGATATCGGATTTTTCCGTATTTTGGAATAATTGCATACCATAATGAGATATCATGGTGATGGGACCTAAATCTAAGCACAGAATGCATTTATGTTACATATACACCTTATACACGCAGCCTGAAGGTAATTTTAGCCAATATTTTTTATAACTTTGTGCATTAAACAAATTGTGTCTACATTCACACAATTCATTTATGTTTCATATACACCTTATACACACAGCCTGAAGGTCATTTAATACAATATTTTTAATAACTTTGTGTATTAAACAAAGATTGTGTACATTGAGCCATCAAAAAACAAAGGTTTCACTATTTCACTCTCACTCAAAAAAGTCCGTATTTCGGAATATTCCGTATTTCGGAATATTTGGATATGGGATACTCAACCTGTATAAGCCCCTCTGCCCAACAGCTGCCTCACATCCTCTGGCCCACCATTTTATTCCTCAATCCACTCCTGCCCCCCAGCTTTTTTCTTACATGCTTCCCTGCCTACCACAGTTTTCCTCACATGTAACATGCCCCTTGCTTACCAGCTTTTCACTCATATGCTTCCCAACAGTACCCACCAGTGACATAAATTCATCCCTGTCGCCCAGAGACAAGTTAGAGTTTGGTGCCCCCACCCCTCAAAAAAAAGTGACAGGAGAGAGGAGAGACAGGGCCAGCATAGAGGTGACAAGGATGGGACAGGCTAGGGGTGACAGGGACAAGAGAGAGGGGAGGCAGGGCCACCAGAACAGAAGTGACAGGGATGGGACAAGGCTATTGTATGCCCTATAATAGTGCCCTAGTTCATTTTCTGAACCATAGTAGAGTCGTATTTAATGTTATGCCATAGAGTAGTGCTCTAGTTTCTTTTATGAATCGCAGTAGTGCTTAAGTTCACCCTATGTCACATTTCAGAACTGCCAGTACACATTATGCCGCACAGTACCCCCAATTCACATTATTATATATAGTGCTCCCCGTTCTTATTGTGCCTCATTACAGTGCCCCGATTCATATTATATAACATTAAAATGCCCTCCAGTTCATTTTATACCACACTACAATGAGCAGGTCCAGGGACAGCCTAGATATATTGCAGACCCCAAGGAAAAAGTTTGAAAGGACCCCTACGTACCACCCAATGGCGAAAAATGTGTATAACACATGTAACTTTGACAGGGAAGGTGGGCCCCTCTCAGCTCTGGGCCCCATAGCAGCTGCACTGCCTGCACCTATGGTAGCTACACCCTTGCTGATACCATACCATATTTTGAACGGGGTCAATCATTACTATTGTTTTGAGAGAAAGTAATGAGCATTTGTATTTTGAGAGTAGCTGCCAGGAAGAAGAGGCATGAGGTGGGATAATGTGTGCTTAGACAGTACAGTTCTGTCTCTACTGGTTCTATTATATTTGTGTATTTATGATGGTATGTTTAACCTTTTATTAACCACTTATTTTATTTATATTAGTTAAATATGTTTGATACAGTCTATCCTATAAACCATCTATAGTGTTAATTATAAATACTGTATTCCATACACTATCAAGTGTTTAAAAATACTAATGTGCACATATATGTTTCAGGGTCAGTACTGTTTCTTCTACTGCTCCCTCAGACTCCCGCACTTGCTCCAATGTTTTGCAGAGTGGGAGATTGTAGATTGCATTTGGAAACCCCCCTCTAGAAATCCTGCAATTGCCCCTGGATTGGTGCAGGGATGTGCTGCACTGAGAGGCAGCCCTGTTTAGGCAGGTGTGTTGTCTATAGCGAAATTACCTATTCTACAGATGATTGGCTAGATTTGGTATTTAATTTTGTGAAGGAGATGAGGCTAGCACACTGGGCTAGATGCATCGTCGCTTGGAGAGTGATAAAATGGAGAGAGAGAAAGTGCCAGCCAATCAGCAATCAGCTCCTAATTGTCATGTTACAGGCTGTGTTTGAAAAATGAAAGTTAGGAGCTGACTGGCTGGTACTTTTCCGCTCTCCATTTAAGCACTCTCCAAGCGATGATGCATCTTATTATTATTATTACATTTTATTTATAGGGCGCCACAAGTGTTACGCAGCGCCGTACAAAGGACAGTACAGGGAGACAAAACTTAGCATAACAGTAATTAAAAAACAAAAATGGAGTACAGGTAACAAAGAGCAACACACAATTCTCAAAACATAATACAGTATAGATGTAAGTAGCGAGGGAGTAATCATTGTACTACTTGGGGCTGGCGGCCATAGATAGAGAGGAGCCTTTACCAGTGGGAGAAAAAGCCACTATTCCTGGCCTTGAAAGGTCCCAGAAATGCATTGGCATTTGTGTGGATTATCCGGTAGATGGTAAAGGATTCCTGACAGGGAGCTATGCTGTGGTTGCAATACACCCGCAGGTACTTCTTTAAACATCTATGCAGAGTGCTATTTTACATTGGTTTCATGCACAGTCTGTAATTGCACTTTTATTCACACCATCTTGTGGAATGCTTATCTTTTATGTGTGTTTTCTATACCTTTATACTTTTTTTTTTTAAACTCTGCATGTTTAGATTAAAACGTACTACACTACGGACCCTATTCAGTATGGATCGCATACTGACGATTTTCGGGCCAGTGCAGCATTAGTTCTGAGCGTTCTCGATCCAGGAGATGCGTTCGTATCTCAGTGATGCGAATGCCTCTGCATGATCGACAGGCAGAGGCGTTTGCAGGGTGGTCATGCAGGCATTGCGGGGGGGGGGGAGGGGGTGCAGCATAAACAGGAGCGGGGTCTGGGTTACTTTCAGGGTGGCCGCGTGACATCACACGTGGCCACTGCAACGGGAAACATGGACGCTCTGCGCCTGCCTTCGCAGCCATGCCACACAGACAGGGGGCTTCCCTAATTTAGCGGTGCGATTGCAATTGAATTGCAAACTCATCGCTGGTGTCTGTTTGCGTGCTGGGCGACCTTGCCCTGTACTAATTTAGCAAAACTGCAATTGAAGCTGAATAAGGTCCAAAATACGATTTTACCTCTCACCTATTTTATGCATCTGACTATAACGTCTTGTGAGAGATTGTGAAGGAGAAGAGATTAACAGGCTATATATACTCTCACAAACCCACAATTGCACTGTGGTCCAAGTAGAGGTGGTGTCCTTAGACCAGGGGTGGGGAACCTTTTTCTACCAAGGGCCATTTGGATATTTATAAAATCCTCCGGGGGCCATACAAAAATTATCAACTTAAAAATTAGCCTGCCCCCAGTAGTTATGCAGCAAGTCAGTAGTTATGCCCCCAATCAGTAGATATACCCCCAGTCAGTAGTTATGCCCCAGTAGATATGCCCCCAGTCACTTGTTATGCCCCATTAAATATGCCCCATTAGATATGCCCTCTAGTAGCACCACTTACACACATTAAAAGAAAAAAAAAATAAGAATTTACTTACCGATAATTCTATTTCTCGTAGTCCGTAGTGGATGCTGGGGACTCCGTCAGGACCATGGGGAATAGCGGCTCCGCAGGAGACAGGGCACAAAAGCAAGCTTTTAGGATCACATGGTGTGTACTGGCTCCTCCCCCTATGACCCTCCTCCAAGCCTCAGTTAGGTACTGTGCCCGGACGAGCGTACACAATAAGGAAGGATCTTGAATCCCGGGTAAGACTCATACCAGCCACACCAATCACACCGTACAACTTGTGATCTGAACCCAGTTAACAGTATGATAACAAAGAAGTAGCCTCTTAAAAAAGATGGCTCACAACAATAATAACCCGATTTTTGTAACAATAACTATGTACAAGTAATGCAGACAATCCGCACTTGGGATGGGCGCCCAGCATCCACTACGGACTACGAGAAATAGAATTATCGGTAAGTAAATTCTTATTTTCTCTAACGTCCTAGTGGATGCTGGGGACTCCGTCAGGACCATGGGGATTATACCAAAGCTCCCAAACGGGCGGGAGAGTGCGGATGACTCTGCAGCACCGAATGAGAGAACTCCAAGTCCTCTTTAGCCAGAGTATCAAATTTGTAAAATTTTACAAACGTGTTCTCCCCTGACCACGTAGCTGCTCGGCAAAGTTGTAATGCCGAGACCCCTCGGGCAGCCGCCTAAGATGACCCCACCTTCCTTGTGGAGTGGGCTTTTACAGTTTTAGGCTGTGGCAGGCCTGCCACAGAATGTGCAAGTTGAATTGTGCTACAGATCCAACGAGCAATCGTCTGCTTAGACGCAGGAGCACCCATCTTGTTGGGTGCATACAAGATAAACAACGAGTCAGATTTTCTGACTCCAGCTGTCCTTGAAATATATATTTTCAATGCTCTGACAACGTCCAGTAACTTGGAGTCCTCCAAGTCGCTAGTAGCCGCAGGCACCACAATAGGCTGGTTCAAGTGAAAAGCCGAAACCACCTTAGGGAGAAAATGAGGACGTGTCCGCAGTTCTGCCCTGTCCGAATGGAAAATCAGATATGGGCTTTTGTACGATAAAGCCGCCAACTCTGAAACTCTCCTGGCTGAAGCCAGGGCCAATAGCATGGTTACTTTCCATGTAAGATACTTCAAATCTACCGATTTGAGAGGCTCAAACCAATGAGATTTGAGAAATTCCAAAACTACGTTTAGATCCCACGGTGCCACTGGAGGCACAATTGGGGGTTGTATATGTAGTACACCCTTGACAAAAGTTTGTACTTCAGGCACTGAAGCCAATTCTTTCTGGAAGAAGATTGATAAGGCCGAAATTTGAACTTTAATAGACCCCAATTTGAGGCCCATAGACAATCCTGCCTGCAGGAAATGTAGGAATCGACCCAATTGAAATTCTTCCGTTGGGGCCTTCTTGGCCTCACACCACGCAACATATTTTCTCCAAATGCGGTGATAATGTTGTGCGGTCACTTCCTTCCTAGCTTTAATCAAGGTAGGAATAACTTCCTCTGGAATGCCCTTTTCTTTTAGAATCCGGCGTTCAACAGCCATGCCGTCAAACGCAGTCGCGGTAAGTCTTGCAACATACAAGGTCCCTGCTGAAGCAGATCCCTTCTTAGAGGTAGAGGCCACGGATCTTCCGTGAGCATCTCTTGAAGTTCCGGATACCAAGTTCTTCTTGGCCAATCCGGAGCCACTAGTATTGTTCTTACTCCCCTTTTCCGTATAATTCTCAGTACCTTTGGTATGAGAGGCAGAGGAGGAAACACATACACTGACTGGTACACCCACGGTGTTACCAGAGCGTCCACAGCTATTGCCTGAGGGTCTCTTGACCTGGCGCAATATCTGTCCAGTTTTTTGTTGAGGCGAGACGCCATCATGTCCACCTTTGGTTTTTCCCAATGGTTCACAATCATGTGGAAAACTTCCGGATGAAGTCCCCACTCTCCCGGGTGAAGGTCGTGTCTGCTGAGGAAGTCTGCTTCCCAGTTGTCCACTCCCGGGATGAACACTGCTGACAGTGCTATGACATGATTTTCCGCCCAGCGAAGAATCCTTGCAGCTTCTGTCATTGCTCTTCTGCTTCTCGTGCCGCCTTGTCTGTTTACGTGGGCGACTGCCGTGATGTTGTCCGACTGGATCAACACCGGCTGACCCTGAAGCAGCGGTTTCGCCAAGCTTAGAGCATTGTAGATTGTTCTTAGCTCTAGTATATTTATGTGAAGAGACGTCTCCAGGTTTGACCATACACCCTGGAAGTTTCTTCCCTGTGTGACTGCTCCCCAGCCCCGTAGGCTGGCATCCGTAGTCACCAGGACCCAGTCCTGTATGCCGAACCTGCGGCCCTCTAACAGATGGGCACTCTGCAACCACCACAGGAGAGACAACCTTGTCCTTGGTGACAGTGTTATCCGCTGATGCATGTGCAGATGCGATCCGGACCATTTGTCCAGCAGATCCCACTGAAATATTCGTGCATGGAATCTGCCGAATGGAATTGCTTCGTAAGAAGCCACCATCTTTCCCAGGACTCTTGTGCATTGATGTACTGACACATTTCCTGGTTTTAGGAGGTTCCTGACAAGTTCGGATAACTCCCTTGCTTTCTCCTCCGGGAGAAACACCTTTTTCTGAACCGTGTCCAGAATCATTCCCAGGAACAGCAGACGTGTTGTCGGGGACAATTGAGATTTTGGAAGATTCAGAATCCACCCGTGTTGTTGAAGCACTACTTGGGTTAGTGCTACACCGACTTCCAGCTGTTCTCTGGACTTTGCCCTTATCAGGAGATCGTCCAAGTAAGGGATAATTAATACGCCTTTTCTTCGTAGAAGAACCATCATTTCGGTCATTACCTTGGTAAAGACCCGAGGTGCCGTGGACAACCCAAACGGCAGCGTTTGAAACTGATAATGACAGTCTTGTATCACGAACCTGAGATACCCTTGGTGTGAGGGGTAAATTGGGACATGCAGATAAGCATCTTTTATGTCCAGGGACACCATGAAGTCCCCTTCTTCCAGATTCGCTATCACTGCTCTTAGTGACTCCATCTTGAACTTGAATTTCTGTATGTACAGGTTCAAGGATTTCAGATTTAGAATAGGTCTTACCGAACCGTTCGGCTTCGGTACCACAAATAGTGTGGAATAATACCCCTTTCCCTGTTGTAGGAGGGGTACCTTGACTATCACCTGCTGAGAATACAGCTTGTGAATGGCTTCCAATACCGTCGCCCTTTCTGAGGGAGACGTTGGTAAAGCAGACTTTAGGAAACGGCGAGGGGGAGATCTTTCGAATTCCAACATGTAACCCTGAGATACTATCTGCAGGATCCACGGGTCCACCTGTGAGCGAGCCCACTGATTGCTGAAAATCTTTAGTCGACCCCCCACCGCTCCTGAGTCCGCTTGTAAAGTCCCAGCGTCATGCTGATGGCTTTGTAGAACCCGGGGCGGGCTTCTGGTCCTGGGCAGGGGCTGCTTGCTGCCCTCTCTTACCCTTTCCTCTGCCTCGTGGCAGATAAGACTGTCCTTTTGCCCGCTTGTTTTTATAGGAGCGAAAGGACTGCGGCTGAAAAGACGGTGTCTTTTTCTGTTGGGAGGGGGTCTGAGGTAAAAAAGTGGATTTGCCGGCAGTTGCCGTGGCCACCAGATCCGATAGACCAACCCCAAATAATTCCTCTCCTTTATATGGCAATACTTCCATATGCCTTTTGGAATCCGCATCACCTGACCACTGTCGCGTCCATAAACTTCTTCTGGCAGATATGGACATCGCACTTACTCTCGATGCCAGAGTGCAAACATCCCTCTGAGCATCTCGCATATAAAGAAACGCATCCTTTAATTGCTCTAGAGTCAATAAAATACTGTCCCTATCCAGGGTATCAATATTTTCAGTCAGGGAATCCAACCACACTACCCCAGCACTGCACATCCAGGCTGAGGCTATTGCTGGTCGGAGTATAACACCAGTATGCGTGTATATACTCTTCAGGGTAGTTTCCAGCCTCCTATCTGCTGGATCCTTGAGGGCGGCCGTATCTGGAGACGGCAACGCCACTTGTTTTGATAAACGTGTGAGCGCTTTATCCACCCTAGGGGGTGTTTCCCAGCGCGCCCTAACCTCTGGTGGGAAAGGGTATAATGCCAATAACTTCTTAGAAATTAGCAGTTTTCTATCTGGGTTAACCCACGCTTCATCACACACGTCATTCAATTCCTCTGATTCTGGAAAAGCTACAGGTAGTTTTTTCACCCCCCACATAATACCCCTTTTTGAGGTACCTGCAGTATCAGAGATCTGCAAAGCCTCCTTCATTGCCGTGATCATATAACGTGTGGCCCTATTGGAAAATACGTTTGTTTCTTCACCGTCGACACTAGATTCATCTGTGTCGGTACCTGTGTCGACTGACTGAGGTAAGGGACGTTTTACAGGCCCTGACGGTGTCTGAGACGCCTGAGCAGGTACTAACTGGTTTTCCGGCCGTCTCATTTCGTCAACTGACTTTTGTAATGTACTAACATTATCACGTAATTCCATAATTAAAGCCATCCATTCCGGTGTCGACTCCCTAGGGGGTGACATCACCATTACCGGCAATTGCTCCGCCTCCACACCAACATCGTCCTCATACATGTCGACACACACGTACCGACACACAGCAGACACACAGGGAATGCTCTTATCGAAGACAGGACCCCACTAGCCCTTTGGGGAGACAGAGGGAGAGTTTGCCAGCACACACCAAAAGCGCTATAAAATGTATATAAACAACCCTAAAAGGTGTTGTTTTTGTTATATGCGCTTTAAATATATAAATATCGCCAAAATATGCCCCCCTTCTCTTTGTTACCCTGTTTCTGTAGTGCAGTGCAGGGGAGAGTCCTGGGAGCCTTCCTCACAGCGGAGCTGAGCAGGAAAATGGCGCTGTGTGCTGAGGAGAATAAGCCCCGCCCCCTTTTCGGCGGGCTTTTCTCCCGGGTTTTGAGATATCTGGCCTGGGTTAAATACATACATATAGCCTCAATGGCTATATGTGATGTATTCTTTGCCATCAAAGGTATTAAATATTGCTGCCCAGGGCGCCCCCAGCAGCGCCCTGCACCCTCCGTGACCGTTCAGTGTGAAGTGTGTAGCAACAATGGCGCACAGCTGCAGTGCTGTGCGCTACCTTCATGAAGGCTGAAGAGCCTTCTGCCGCCTGTTTCCGGACCCTCGATCTTCAGCATCTGTAAGGGGGATCGGCGGCGCGGCTTCGGGACGAACCCCAGGGTGACCTGTGTTCCGACTCCCTCTGAAGCTATGTCCAGTAGCCTAAGACTCCAATCCATCCTGCACGCAGGTGAGTTGAAAATCTCTCCCCTAAGTCCCTCGATGCAGTGAGCCTGTTGCCAGCAGGACTCACTGAAAATAATAAACCTAAAAACTTTTTCTAAGCAGCTCTTTAGGAGAGCCACCTAGATTGCACCCTGCTCGGACGGGCACAAAAATCTAACTGAGGCTTGGAGGAGGGTCATAGGGGGAGGAGCCAGTACACACCATGTGATCCTAAAAGCTTGCTTTTGTGCCCTGTCTCCTGCGGAGCCGCTATTCCCCATGGTCCTGACGGAGTCCCCAGCATCCACTAGGACGTTAGAGAAACCCACAATACTCACCAGCCCCGCTCCTGCTTCCAGACCATTGCCCTCCGCTTGGCTGTCCGCTCCTCAGAACTATGGGAGAGACATCATGACATCTCTCCCATTGCGAAACGCACAGCCGCACACTGCCAGAGCCGGAAGCCAGAGCTCAGGAGTGAGCTCCTGCCTTCGGCTGCTGCTGAGGGGAAGAAGCCAGGCGCCCGCTAGTAACAAAATCTCAGCTGGCGCCCGGCATCTCCACGGTTAGTTGAGCCGGGCCGGATCAAGTGGCTCTGCGGGCCTTATACGGCCCGCGGGCCTGAGGTTCCCCACCCCTGCCTTAGACAATAAGGGATGTATCATTCTACTATATATTGACTGATTTCAATAATAAGTGCCAATAGAAAGGACATTAAAATTTTTGGTTGCATTATTTGTTTAGTTAAGGAGTGAGGTTCTCCTTATGTGTGTCCTCTTTACAGGCAGCTTTGGCAGGGTTCACTATGGTATGGCGGTGGTCGGGCTCCCGGCGACCAGCATACCGGCGCCGGGAGGCTGACCGCTGGCTTACCGACAGTGTGGCGAGCGCAAATGAGCCCCTTGTGCGCTCGCCACGCTACAGGCACGGTGGCGCGCTACGTGCGCCACGCTATTTTATTCTCCCTCCAGGTGGGTCGTGGACCCCCACGAGGGAGAATAACTGTCGGTATGCCGGCTGTCGGGATCCCGGCGCCGGTATACTGTGCGCCGGGATCCCGTCAGTCGGCATACTGATGACCACCCGCTTTGGCAGGGTGCTCATTTGATGTTACCTACCTATTGTTATTTTTTTGCATATTATACTGTATCATGTAAGGTGACACTGGCAGTGTTTGATGGGGAGGCCTGGTGCTGCAGCTCCATCCGCCCCATTATTAATCCAGCCCTGGGCACAGGTACTGTAGCTATGTAAAAACGACATTTGATTTTGCAGGAGAAGACGCATCAATTATAGGAAAGCATCTTGCGGTGCACTCTGTACCTATTCCTACCAGGGGATCTGGTTAGCATACTGGCGTTGTGGATGCCGGCAGTCAGAATACCGACGCTGGAATCCTGACACTGGTCACAAGACTGACACCAGGATACCGACATCGATGACAATGATGGTGATGGAATCCTGACTGCCGGCATCCCGTTCGTAACAATTATGGGGAGGGGCAAGGGCAGGCTGCGTGGGGGTGGAGCTTAGGTTAAGGCACTAGAGGGAGGGTTAGGTTTAGGCACGAAAAAGGAAGGGTTAGGGTTAGGCATTAAGGGGAGGGGGTTAGGCTGCAGAAAGGGAGGGTTAGGGTTAGGTACTAAGCAGGGAAAGTTAGGGTTGGGCTGCGGGGAGGGAGGGTTAGGGGGGTAGAGGGGGAGGCTTAGAATACTTACTTACTAGGTGTCGGAATTCTGACCATTGGCATCCCAAGCGCCGGGATTCCATTACCATCCCCCTACCAGGGCCAGAACAGGGCTCTATGCCTTCTCATACCAACCATGCTCCCTAAACCTGTGATGTAATGTAATCCCACTTAGGGAGAGTGGCCTCGGGCTCTAGGCAGAGCATCCTAAGGATGCTCCAGGCAGCTCCACAGGCTGCAAGGTGCCTGCCCAGAGCAGTCCTTGGATGTTCCAGGCAGCTTAGCAGCAGTGCTAGTTGGCACCCTGCAAGCCACATGCAGGTGCCATGGGGTATCGATGGTGACATCCACAAGGCCATGCACCCTGTGCAATGGCACCGCTCATACACCGATAGTTATGAACTTAGGGGGTCATTCCGAGTTGATCGCTAGCTTCCATTGTTCGCAGCGATCAGGCTAAAAATCGGCACTTCTGCGCATGCGTATGGTGCGCACTGTGCACGCGCGACGTACTTTCACAAAAGCCGATGTAGTTTTACACAAGCTCGAGCGACGCTTTTCAGTCGCACTGCTGATCGTTGAGTGATTGACAGGAAGTGGGTGTTTCTGGGAGGTAACTGACCATTTTCGGGGAGTGTGCTGAAAAACACAGGCGTGCCAGATAAAAATGCAGGAGTGGCTGGAGAAACGGGGGAGTGGCTGGCCGAACGCTGGGCGTGTTAGTGACGTCAAAACAGGAACTAAACAGTCTGAAGTGATCGCAAGGTAGGAGTAGGTCTACAGCTACTCAGAAAAAACTGCACAATTTTTTTTTGTAGCAGCGCTGCGATCCTTTCGTTCGCACTTCTGCTAAGCTAAGATATACTCCCAGAGGGCGGCGGCTTAGCGTTTGCACTGCTGCAAAAAACAGCTAGTGAGCGAACAACTCGGAATGAGGGCCTTAATTCCTACACTTAGGGTAAGATGTACTAAACCTTGGAGAGAGATAAAGGGGGTAATTCCAAGTTGATCGCAGCAGGAAATTTTTTAGCAGTTGGGCAAAACCATGTGCACTGCAGGGTATGCAGATATAACATGTGCAGAGAGAGTTAGATTTGGGTGGGTTATTTTATTTCTGTGCAGGGTAAATACTGGCTGCTTTATTTTTACACTGCAAATTAGATTGCAGATTGAACACACCACACCCAAATCTAACTCTCTCTGCACATGTTATATCTGCCTCCCCTGCAGTGCACATTGGGGGTCATTCCGAGTTGTTCGCTCGCAAGCTGCTTTTAGCAGCTTTGCACACGCTAAGCCGCCGCCTACTGGAAGTGAATCTTAGCATAGTAAAATTGCGAACGAAAGATTCTCAAAATTGCGATTACACACCTCTTAGCAGTTTCTGAGTAGCTTCAAACTTACTCGGCATCTGCGATCAGTTCAGTGCTTGTCGTTCCTGGTTTGACGTCACAAACACACCCAGCGTTCGCCCAGACACTCCTCCGTTTCTTCAGCCACTCCCGCGTTTTTCCCAGAAACGGTAGCGTTTTTTTCGCACACACCCATAAAACGGCCTGTTTCCGCCCAGAAACACCCACTTCCTGTCAATCACATTACGATCACCAGAACGAAGAAAAAACCGTGAGTAAAATTCCTAACTGCATAGCAAATTTACTTGGCGCAGTCGCACTGCGGACATTGCGCATGCGCATTCGCGACTAATCGCTCCGTTGCGAAAAAAAAATAACGAGCGAACAACTCGGAATGACCCCCATGGTTTTGCCCAATTGCTAACAGAATTCCTGCTGCGATCAACTTGGAATTACCCCCATAGTACCAGCCAATCAGCTCATTACTGCAATGTTACAGGCTGTGGCCCTCATTCCGAGTTGTTCGCTCAATAATTTTCTTCGCATCGCAGCGATTTTCCGCTAATTGCGCATGCGCAATGTTCGCACTGCGACTGCGCCAAGTAAATTTGCTAAGAAGTTTGGTATTTTACTCACAGCATTACGAGGTTTTTTCTTCGTTCTGGTGATCGTAGTGTGATTGTCAGGAAGTGGGTGTTTCTGGGCGGAAACTGGCTGTTTTATGGGAGTGTGTGAAAAAACGCTACCGTTTCTGGGAAAAACGCGGGAGTGGCTGAAGAAACGGGGGAGTGTCTGGGCAAACGCTGGGTGTGTTTGTGACGTCAAACCAGGAACGACAAGCACTGAACTGATCGCACTGGAAGAGTAAGTCTCGAGCTACTCAGAAACTGCACAGATAAATCTTTTCCCAATATTGCGAATCTTTCGTTCGCAATTTTGCTAAGCTAAGATTCACTCCCAGTAGGCGGCGGCTTAGCGTGTGCAATGCTGCTAAAAGCAGCTTGTGAGCGAACAACTCGGAATGAGGGCCAGTGTTTGAAAAAAAGACAAGGGGTGATTGGCTGGTACTTTATCTACCACTTTATCTCTCTCCATGGCTTAGTACATCTTACCCTTGGTTTGATACCTGTAATCATCATCAGGGCAGACTTGCAGCAGCCAGCAAATGTAATGCCTGAAAATAAGATTTTACTTACCGGTAAATCTATTTCTCGTAGTCCGTAGTGGATGCTGGGGACTCCGTAAGGACCATGGGGAATAGACTGGCTCCGCAGGAGACAGGGCACTTTAAGAAAGAATTTGGATACTGGTGTGCTCTGGCTCCTCCCTCTATGTCCCTCCTCCAGACCTCAGTTAGAGAAACTGTGCCCGGAAGAGCTGACAGTACAAGGAAAGGATTTTGGAATCCAGGGTAAGACTCATACCAGTCACACCAATCACACCGTATAACTTGTGATAAACATACCCAGTTAACAGTATGAACAACAACGGAGCATCAGATCAACCCTGATGCAACCATAACATAACCCTTATTTAAGCAATAACTATATACAAGTATTGCAGAAGTGTTATGCACACCAGTGCCTGCAGGAAAGTACTAGTGTCAGAACTGTTATGCACTCCAGTGTCTGCAGGAATGTACTGGTGTTTGAACTGTTATGCAAAACAAATGGACTCACAGACAAACTGGGGAATATGACATAACGTACACAGAAGGTGATAGGGTAACAAAATACACACACAGTGAATAGAGAAGCCCAGAGGCTAAGGAACTGGGTATCTCCCTTGTATTAGAACTGCTCAGATGTAAAAAGCAAGATGTTGTGTTTTAATACGTAGAGAACCCGAAATGCTGTTGCTAAGGGCAACAGCAAAACCCTAAAGGGTTACCAACGGGTGTGGCAGTAAACTCCTTGGTCAGAGATGGAATGATAGACACAAGGAGAGCCTCCACAATCCTGATTCTCACTTGCAGTGCACAGGTTTAAGCTTACTGCCACTAAACTGACCCCTGACACCTAGCACAGTGAGACAGGATTAGACCGGCAAGTGTTAGAATACAGCCGCAAACTTGCTAAGTTCACAGAGTAATAACAGAACCCCAGCAAGCTAAACGACTGACTCCAGTCTTACTGCTAGGTCTGGATTGGCAGAGTGTAATACCAAATCCCCAGGCCTATTTGCAGTAAGCAACAAACAAATACAAAGCTACACAGTACTGGCTAACTTTCATGAACTGACTAACCAACAGAGATTCAGCAGCATCTGCTTACCCTGAAAAGAGGCCTTATAAAGCAGGTGCTGTCCACGCCCCACTCAGACCTCACAGACTGTGAGCACAAAAACCAGCACCGGATCCCCTGCCGTGCACAGAGCCTATAACCACTGCACAGCAAAAGACCCGAACCGGAGTATCAGCTGCGCTCAGGTTACTCCACTAGCACTTGTCTCCCGGTTGCCATGACGACGTGGCAGCACAGGGCAGGAGACCCTAACAGTACCCCCCCTCTGACGAGGGGTCAAAGAACCCCTACCACCGGGTTTATCGGGGAACTGCGAGAAGAAAGAGCGTATCAGTCTGGGGGCATGAAGATCACAACTGCGCACCCACGACCGCTCCTCCGGGCCATACCCCTTCCAGTGCACCAAAAATGACAGCCGACCCCGAACCACCTTGGAGTCAAGAATCCTTTCAACAACAAACTCCCTCTGGCCACGTATCAGAAGAGGGGAAGGTCTTCCACTGGAAGAAGGATTACTAATCGCCCGTTTTAAAAGGGAACAATGAAATGTTTTATTGATACCCAAAGAACGGGGCAGATCTAACTGAAATGCCACCGGATTGATAACCCTGGTGATCTTATAAGGGCCGATGAACCGGGGCCCTAACTTATGAGATGGCTGTCTCAACTTCAAATTCTTGGTAGACAACCAGACGAAGTCTCCTAATTTGAAGCTGCAGGGTCTTTTCCGCTTATCAAAAACCCTTTTGGTCACTAATGACACAGACACAAGGGCTTTCTTCACTTTCCGCCAAATACCTCTAAGGACCGAAACCACAGAGGAACCACCAGGCGTGGAGTCCAGGGGGTCAAAAGAATTGGCCTTAGGATGATGCCCATACACACAAAGGAAGGGAGAGATCCCTGTAGCAGAGTGAGCCGCGTTGTTATAGGCAAACTCCGCCATGGACAGATGAGCAACCCAGTCAGTCTGACACTTGGAGACATAACACCTGAGGAACTGCTCCAAGGACTGGTTCACCCTTTCAGTCTGCCCATTAGACTGCGGATGGTAGCCTGACGACAAGCTGACAGAAATCTGGAGATCGGAACAAAATGCCCTCCAGAATTTGGCCACAAACTGGGATCCGCGGTCAGAGACCACATCAAGTGGCAACCCGTGGAGACGCACAACATGCAGCATAAATAATTCAGACAGGCGTCTGGCTGATGGCAGCCCAACCAGTGGAACGAAGTGCGCCATCTTCGAAAACCTGTCAACGACAACCCAGATGGCTGTCATCCCCAAGGATTTGGGCAAGTCCACCACAAAATCCATTGAAATGTGGGTCCATGGCTTAGATGGGATAGAGAGTGGATGTAATGGGCCAACAGGAACCCCTCTAGGAGTCTTATTTCGGGCACAGATGTCACATGCCCGAACCCACTGATCCACATCCTTAGCCACCGAGGGCCACCACACCGCCCTAGATAGCAACTCCCGAGTTCTGGCAATACCCGGGTGACCTGCCGACTTCTTGGCATGAAATTCCAGGAACACTCGCTGTCTTAACCTAGGAGGCACAAACAAAAGACCTACCGGAAGGTCTGGAGGAGCCTGCTCCTGTGCTCTAAGGACTAATGATAAGAGGTCCTGGGTAATGCCCACTTTAATACATGATGGGGAAACAATGGGCAACGGCTCCTCGGTGGTCTCCTGGATTGGAGCAAAACTCCGCGAGAGCGCATCAGCCTTGATGTTTTTTGACCCAGGGCGATATGTTATCAAAAAATTAAAGCGAGCAAAAAACAAAGCCCATCGTGCCTGCCTGGCATTGAGACGCTTCGCTGACTCTAAATATGCCAGATTCTTATGGTCAGTGAGAATTGAGACCACAAACTTAGCCCCCTCAAGCCAGTGTCTCCACTCCTCGAGTGCATCCTTAATAGCCAACAATTCCCGGTTACCCACGTCATAATTCATCTCGGCAGGCGAAAATTTACGGGAAAAGTAAGCACAGGGATGAAGGCGATTATCAGACACTCCCATCTGAGAAAGCACTGCCCCAATACCCATCTCAGAGGCATCCACCTCCACCACAAAAGGACGCTCTGGATCTGGGTGTCGCAGCACCTTGGCCGAAACAAATGCCCTTTTGAGACGGGCAAAAGCCGCTTTAGCCTCACAAGACCAGTGAGCAACATCCGCCCCTTTCTTAGTGAGTGCCACCAAGGGCGCCACTATAGACGAAAATCCAGCGATAAATCGTCTATAAAAATTCGCAAAGCCCAGGAAACGCTGAAGCGCCTTCAAACTAGTGGGCTGCACCCAATCCAGGACTGCCTGTACCTTGGAACCCTCCATTTGGAAACCTTCTGGGGAGATAATATATCCTAGAAATGCGATTTGCTGAACTTCAAATTCGCACTTCTCCAGCTTCGCCCCAAGCCGGTGGTCTCTGAGTTTCTGGAGGACTAAGCGTACATGCTTCCGATGTTCCTCCAGGGAATGGGAGAAGATTAGGATGTCATCTAAGTATACAACTAAGAATCTATCCAAATATTCCCTGAGCACATCATTCATGAAATCCTGGAAGACTGCCGGGGCATTACAGAGCCCAAAAGGCATCACCAAATATTCATAATGCCCTGAGTGGGTATTAAAGGCAGTCTTCCATTCATCCCCCTCTCTTATTCGGATTAGATTGTACGCACCGCGTAGGTCAATCTTAGAAAAAATGGTGGCAGTACGAAGCTGGTCAAACAAGACCGAAATGAGAGGCAGTGGGTATGAGTTTTTAATCGTGATACGGTTCAATTCCCTGAAGTCGATGCAGGGTCGCAACGAACCGTCCTTTTTACCCACGAAGAAGAACCCCGACCCAACTGGAGACTGTGAAGGTCTGATAAATCCCTTAGCCAAGTTCTCCTGAATGTACTCTGCCATAGCCTGAG
Source organism: Pseudophryne corroboree (assembly GCF_028390025.1). NCBI lineage: Eukaryota > Metazoa > Chordata > Amphibia > Anura > Myobatrachidae > Pseudophryne > Pseudophryne corroboree. Next base: position 266,982,510 of record NC_086449.1, on the reverse strand, counting down.
TCTCAGGACGTGACAGGGAGTACAACCTGCTCTTGGGAAGCTTAGCATTTGGCAACAAATCAATGGCACAGTCATAGGGGCGATGGGGAGGTAGTACCTCTGCAACTTTTTTGGAGAACACGTCCGCAAAATCTGCATAACACCCTGGCAATCCTAGCAAACTTAGCTGCGAGAGCCTGACTGGAAGGCTCAAGCAACTCCTGAAACAATCAGTACCCCAACTAAGAATCTCCCCAGAGACCCAGTCAAATTGAGGATTGTGGGCCCTTAACCAGGGTAACCCCAACACCAATGGGGCAAAAGTACAGACAGTCACATAAAAGGACAATTTTTCAGAGTGTGTGGCTCCAATAAACAAAGAAATCTGGCTAGTGCAAGAGGTAATTTTACCTTGGGATAATGGTTCCCCGTTTAACCCACAAATCTCAATTTCCGATGCCAAGGGTACTAAGGGAACAGAGTGTTTTAGGGCGAATTGGCGGTCCATAAAAACCCCGTCGGCCCCACTGTCCACAAAGGCCTCAGTCTTGACAGTTTGACCGAGGATCTTCAAGGTCACCGGAATGATAAAAGTCTTCTTGGGAAATTCTGACTTCTGGCCTGACAGGATATTTCCCATCACCCTCAGGCCCTGAAGTTTTCCGGCTTTTCTGGGCATGATACTACCACATGACCTTTATTCCCACAGTACAAACACAACCCCTGCTGTCTCCTCCGCGTCTTCTCACGCGAGGAGAGGCGGGTAGCCCCAATCTGCATAGGCTCCTCAGAAAATTCCTCAGAGTCTGAGGTTCCCTTGGGAAGGAAGGAAATCTCAGTCTCCCTTTCAAGCCTACGCTCTCTCAGCCGTCTATCCACCCGGATGGATTACTGCATGAGCTGATCCAAGCTATCAGGCAAGGGATATTGTACCAGTTGGTCCTTTATCTGGTTAGAAAGACCTCTTCGGTACTGGTGTCTCAGGGCTGGGTCATTCCACTGGGTATCATGGGCCAACCTCCGAAACTCCGTACAGTAAACCTCAACTGGCCTTCGCCCTTGCTTAAGGATCGAAATCTGAGCCTCGGCTGAGGCCGTCTTGTCAGGGTCATCATACAACATGCCCAGTGCCGTAAAAAAAGCATCAACACTTTTAAGCGACGGACAGTCAGGCTGCAACCCATATGCCCAGACCTGTGGGTCTCCTTGTAGCAAGGAAATCACTATGCCCACCCGCTGAATCTCCGACCCAGAAGACTGAGGCCTAAGCCGGAAGTATAGCTTGCAGCTCTCCTTGAAACAAAAGAACTGCGAGCGATCTCCAGAAAAACGATCCGGGAGATTTACTTTCGGCTCCTTAACCCCTGCAGGTGCTGCTGCTGCGGGAGCTCCGCCAGCAGCCTGGGAGGTGTGCATTTTAATGGACAAATCATTAAATTGTCGAGTCAGGACCTGCACCTGATCGACCACCTGTTGCAACGTATTTTGAGGGGTATGCTCCATATTCCCACAAAATTTCAACAGGAGTATTAGGCTGCTGAATATGTTATGCACACCAGTGCCTGCAGGAAAGTACTAGTGTCAGAACTGTTATGCACTCCAGTGTCTGCAGGAATGTACTGGTGTTTGAACTGTTATGCAAAACAAATGGACTCACAGACAAACTGGGGAATATGACATAACGTACACAGAAGGTGATAGGGTAACAAAATACACACACAGTGAATAGAGAAGCCCAGAGGCTAAGGAACTGGGTATCTCCCTTGTATTAGAACTGCTCAGATGTAAAAAGCAAGATGTTGTGTTTTAATACGTAGAGAACCCGAAATGCTGTTGCTAAGGGCAACAGCAAAACCCTAAAGGGTTACCAACGGGTGTGGCAGTAAACTCCTTGGTCAGAGATGGAATGATAGACACAAGGAGAGCCTCCACAATCCTGATTCTCACTTGCAGTGCACAGGTTTAAGCTTACTGCCACTAAACTGACCCCTGACACCTAGCACAGTGAGACAGGATTAGACCGGCAAGTGTTAGAATACAGCCGCAAACTTGCTAAGTTCACAGAGTAATAACAGAACCCCAGCAAGCTAAACGACTGACTCCAGTCTTACTGCTAGGTCTGGATTGGCAGAGTGTAATACCAAATCCCCAGGCCTATTTGCAGTAAGCAACAAACAAATACAAAGCTACACAGTACTGGCTAACTTTCATGAACTGACTAACCAACAGAGATTCAGCAGCATCTGCTTACCCTGAAAAGAGGCCTTATAAAGCAGGTGCTGTCCACGCCCCACTCAGACCTCACAGACTGTGAGCACAAAAACCAGCACCGGATCCCCTGCCGTGCACAGAGCCTATAACCACTGCACAGCAAAAGACCCGAACCGGAGTATCAGCTGCGCTCAGGTTACTCCACTAGCACTTGTCTCCCGGTTGCCATGACGACATGGCAGCACAGGGCAGGAGACCCTAACAAGAAGAAGTCCGCACTTGGGACGGGCGCCCAGCATCCACTACGGACTACGAGAAATAGATTTACCGGTAAGTAAAATCTTATTTTCTCTAACGTCCTAGTGGATGCTGGGGACTCCGTAAGGACCATGGGGATTATACCAAAGCTCCCAAACGGGTGGGAGAGTGCGGATGACTCTGCAGCACCGAATGAGCAAACACAAGGTCCTCCTCAGCCAGGGTATCAAACTTGTAAAACTTTGCAAAAGTGTTTGAACCTGACCAAGTAGCTGCTCGGCAAAGCTGTAATGCCGAGACCCCTCGGGCAGCCGCCCAAGAAGAGCCCACCTTCCTTGTGGAGTGGGCTTTTACTGATTTTGGAAGCAGCAAACCAGCCGCAGAATGAGCCTGCTAAATCGTGTTACAGATCCAGCGAGCAATAGTTTGCTATGAAGCAGGAGCACCCAGCTTGTTGGATGCATACAGGATAAACAAAGACTCTGTTTCCCTGACTCTAGCCGTTCTGGCTACATAAACCTTCAAAGCCCTGAACACATCCAGCAACTCGGAATCCTCCAAGTCACGAGTAGCCACAGGCACCACAATAGGTTGGTTCATATGAAAAGATGACACCACTTTTGGCAGAAATTGTGGACGGGTCCGCAATTCTGCCCTGTCCATATGGAAAACCAGATAGGGGCTTTTATGTGATAATGCCGCTAATTCTGACACACGCCTAGCTGAAGCCAAGGCTAATAGCATGACCACCTACCACGTGAGAAATTTTAACTCCACGGTTTTGAGTGGCTCAAACCAGTGTGACTTCAGGAAACTCAACACCACGTTAAGATCCCAAGGTGCCACTGGAGGCACAAAAGGGGGTTGAATATGCAGCACTCCCTCTACAACGTCTGAACTTCAGGAAGAGAAGCCAGTTCTTTTTGAAAGAAAATGGATAGGACCGAAATCTGGACCTTAATGGAACCCAATTTCAGGCCCAAAGTCACTCCCGACTGTAGGAAGTGAAGGAAATGGCCCAGCTGGAATTCCTCCGTAGGGGCATTCCTGGCCTCACACCAAGCAACATATTTTCGCCATATACGGTGATAATGTTGAGCCGTCACATCCTTCCTAGCCTCTATCAGCGTAGGAATGACCTCATCCGGAATGCCTTTTTCTGCTAGGATCCGGTGTTCAACCGCCATGCCGTCAAACGCAGCCGCGGTAAGTCTAGGAACAGACAGGGCCCCTGTTGCACAAGTCCTGTCTTAGAGGCAGAGTCCACGGGTCCTCTGTGAGCATTTCTTGCAGATCTGGATACCAAGTCCTTCTTGGCCAATCCGGAACAAAGAGTATTGTTCTCACTCCTCTTTTCCTTATGATTCTCAGCACCTTGGGTATGAGAGGAAGAGGAGGAAATACATAGACCGACGGGAACACCCACGGTGTCACCAGTGCGTCCACAGCTATCGCCTGAGGGTCTCTTGACCTGGCGCAATATCTCTGCAGCTTTTTGTTGAGGCGGGATGCCATCATGTCCACCTGTGGCAGTTCCCACCGACTTGCAATCTGCATGAAGACTTCTTGATGAAGTCCCCACTCTCCCGGGTGGAGGTCGTGCCTGATGAGGAAGTCTGCTTCCCAGTTGTCCACTCCCGGAATGAACACTGCTGACAGTGCGCCTACGTGATTCTCCGCCCAGCGAAGAATTCTGGTGGCCTCTACCATCGCCACCCTGCTCCTTGTGCCGCCTTGGCGGTTTACATGAGCCACTGCGGTGATATTGTCTGACTGAATCAGAACCGGTTGGTCGTGAAGCAGGGTCTCCGCTTGACGTAGGGCGTTGTATATGGCCCTTAGTTCCAGGATATTGATGTGAAGGCAAGTCTCCTGCCTTGACCACAGCCCTTGGAAATTTCTTCCCTGTGTCTCTGCCCCCCACCCTCGGAGGCTTGCATCCGTGGTCACCAGGACCCAGTCCTGAATGCCGAATCTGCGACCTTCGAGAAGGTGAGCACTCTGCAGCCACCACAGGAGAGACACCCTGGCCCTGGGGGGTAGGGTGATTAATCTGAAGATGTGATCCGGACCACTTGTCCAGTAAGTCCCATTGGAAGGTCCTCGCATGGAACCTGCCGAAGGGAATGGCCTCGTATGATGCCACCCTCCTTCCAAGGACTCGAGTGCAGTGATGCACTGACACCTGTTTTGGTTTTAATAGATTCCTGACCAGTGTCACGAGCTCCTGAGCTCTCTCTATCGGGAGATAAACCCTTTTCTGGTCTGTGTCTAGGATCATGCCTAGGAGAGGCAGATGAGCTGTAGGAACCAACTGCGACTTTGGAATATATAGAATCCAGCCGTGTTGCCGTTACACTTTCAGAGAAAGTGATACGCTGTTCAGCAACTCCTCTCTTGATCTCGCTTTTATGAGGAGATCGTCCAAGTACGTGATAATAGTGACACCTTGCTTCCGCAGGAGCACCATCATTTCCGCAATTACCTTGGTGAATATTCTCAAGGCCGTGGAGAGACCAAACGGCAACATCTGAAATTGGTGATGACAATCCCGTACCGCAATTCTGAGGTACGCCTGATGAGGTGGATAAATGGGGACATGAAGGTATGCATCCTTTATGTCCCGAGTCACCATAAAATCTCCCCCTTTCAGGCTTGCAATGACCGCTCTTAGCGATTCCATCTTGAACTTGAACCTTTTCAGGTATATGTTCAGGGATTTTAAATTCAATATGGGTCTGACCGAACCGTCTGGTTTCGGGACTACAACATGGTCGAATAATAACCCCCTCCTTGTTAAAGGAGGGGAACCTTGACCACCACCTGTTGAAGATACAATTTGTGAATTGCAGTTAACACTGTTTCCCTCTCGTGGGGGGAAGCCGGCAGGGCCGTCGGTGAGGGGGCATCTTCTCAAAGTCCAGCTTGTATCCCTGAGACACAATATCTATTGCCCAGGGATCTAACAGGGAGTGAACCCACTTGTGGCTGAACTTACGAAGGCGTGCCCCCACCGGGCCTAGCTCCGCCTGTGGAGCCCCAGCGACATGCGGTGGATTTTTGTGGAGGCCGGGGAGGACTTCTGTTCCTGGGAACTAGCTGTGTTGTGCAGCTTCTTTCCTCTGCCCCTGCCTCTGGCAAGAAAGGACGCACCTCGGACTTTCTTGTTTCTTTGTGTTCGAAAGGCTGCATTTGATAATGTCGTGCTTTCCTAGGCTGTGCAGGAATATAAGGCAAAATATCAGAATTACCAGCTATAGCTGTAGAGACCAGGTCCGAGAACCCTTCTCCACACAATCCTCAGCTTTCCATATGCCTCTTAAGTCGGCATCATCTGTCCATTGCATATTCTACAGGACACGTCAAGCAGAAATCGACATAGCTTTGACTCTAGGACCCAGTATACTCATGTCTCTTTGGGCATGTTTTATATATACATATCTCTTAAGACAGCATCTTTAATATATATATATATATATATCTCTATATATACATATATATATCTATATACATACTAGGGTCTCAATCTCTGCTGATAAGGTACCTGTCCACGCTGCCACAGCGCTATAAACCCATGCCGACACAATCGCCGGTCTGAGTAGTGTACCAGAATGTGCACGCTATCTGCAGGATCCCTGAGAATAGCTGTTACGTCAGGGCTACCTTTTGGGCAAACGTGACACCCTAGGGGAAGATTCCCATCATATCCTGGCTCTAGTGGGGAAAGGATACTGCCTGAGAATTCTTTGTGGGAAACTGCAGTCTCTTGTCTGGAGATTCCCGCTCTTTTTCCTCATGAGAGGAGGGAAATTTACCTCAGCTTTCTTCCCCTTAAACATGTGTACCCTTGTGTCAGGGACAGATGAGTCATCAGTGATATGCAAATCATCTTTTATTACAATAATCATATATTGAATACTTTTCTGCCATTTTGGCTGTAACTTTGCATTATCGTAGTCGACACTGGAGTCAAACTCCGTGTCAATATCAGTGTCTATTATTTTGGATAACATAGGGACAGACATGGGTAGATTTCCTATCTGTTCTCTAATCTTTTGTGCAATAAATTCACCTTAGCACTTAATTACACATATCCAAACAGGTGTCGGCGTTGTCGACGGAGACACCCTCTCACACACATATTTGCTCCATCTCCTCCTTAGGGGAGCCTTTTACCTCAGACATGTCGACACACACGCACCGACACACCACACACTCAGGGAATGCTCATCTGAAGACAATTCCCCCATAAGGCCCTTTGGAGAGACAGAGAGAGAGTATGCCAGCACACACCCCAGCGCTATTAACCCAGGAATAACACAGTAACTTAATGTTAACCCAGTAGCTGCTGTTTATTTTGATTTATGCGCCTAATTATGTGCCCCCCCTCTCTTTTCACCCTCTTCTACCGTGTAACTGCAGGGGAGAGACTGGGGAGCTTCCTCTCAGCGGTGCTGTGGAGAAAAAACATGGCGCTGGTGAGTGCTGAGGAAGAAGCCCCGCCCCCTCGACGGCGGTCTTCTGTCCCGCTTTCATGTACAATTTTTGGCGGGGGCTCATACATATATACAGTGCCCAACTGTATATTATGCAAACTTTTGCCAAAGAGGTCTCTAATTGCTGCCCAGGGCGCCCCCCCCTGCGCCCTACACCCTTACAGTGACCGGAGTATGTGGGTGTAGTGTGGGAGCAATGGCGCACAGCTGCAGTGCTGTGCGCTACCTCATATGAAGACTGGAGTCTTCTGCCGCCGATTTCGAAGTCTTCTTGCTTCTTTCACCCGGCTTCTGTCTTCCGGCTCTGCGAGGGGGACGGCGGCGCGGCTCTGGGATAGGACGACGAGGGTGAGATCCTGTGCACGATCCCTCTGGAGCTAATGGTGTCCAGTAGCCTAAGAAGCAGGACCTAGCTTCAGAGAGTAGGGCTGATTCTCTCCCCTCAGTCCCACGATGCAGGGAGTCAGTTGCCAGCAGATCTCCCTGAAAATAAAAAAACCTAACAAAATACTTTCTTATAGCAAGCTCAGGAGAGCTCACTAAACAGCACCCAGCTCGTCCGGGCACAGATTCAAACTAACTGAGGTCTGGAGGAGGGACATAGAGGGAGGAGCCAGAGCACACCAGTATCCAAATTCTTTCTTAAAGTGCCCTGTCTCCTGCGGAGCCCGTCTATTCCCCATGGTCCTTACGGAGTCCCCAGCATCCACTAGGACGTTAGAGAAAACAGATGTATTTACGCTTACGTCCAGTGCTGCATAGACCACAATTGTATCGACACGCCCTCACTTAACTTTACCCCAGTGGGAATGCCCCAATACAGCCCAGTTATACCTTCTCTAAATTGCTAGTACAGATGTTGCCCATACTTCTGTGACTATGCGGAGTGCGATGGCACGTACAATATGCTCTGCACAGAGTAATAGGGCTGAAGTTAGTAGTTTTGCATGATCACCACCCATGTAGTGTACTTATCTGTAGCTAATCACATGCTAAAACCAGCTCATAATACTTTAATATTTACTCCAGCTCAATTTTAAGAATATGTTTATTAGATTACATACAACTGTATTAGCAATGTAAATCTTATATTCCAAATATTTAGCAATAAACAGAAAAAGCATCTGCTAAATCCAGAGGAAAACCAATTAAGCTCTTCACCCCGAGTTCACTGTAATCAATGTCGTTTTATACTTCTCACGGCCTACAAGGCAGAGCTATAACTGGTGCCAGGGGAGACTCGCAGCACTCTAGTGCCCAGTGTGCCGAAACTGGTGCCAGGGGCGACTCCTGGCCTCACAATCTAGTGTCCATTGTGCTGAAACTGGTGCCAGGGTCGACATTCGGCCTCACAATCAAGTGACCAGTGTGCCGAATCTGGTGCAAGGGACTACCAGCGGTCTCAGACTCTAGTGAGCAGTGTGCCGAAACTGGTGCCAGAGGCGACCCCCGGACTCACAATCTAGTGCTCAGTGTGCTGAAACTGGTGCCAGGGGCGACCCACGGCCTTGCAATCTAGTGCCCAGTGTGCCGAAACTAGTACCAGGGGTGACCCGCGGCGTCACAATCTAGTGCCCAGTGTGCCGAAATTGGTGCCAGGTGCAAGCAGCGGCTTCACAATCTAGTGCCAAGTGTGCCGAAACTGATGCCAGGGGCTGCCCGCTGCCTCACACTCTAGTGTAAAGTGTGCCAAAACTGGTGCCAGGGGCTACCCAAGGCCTCACAATCTAGTGCCCAGTGTGCCGAAACTGGTGCCAGGGGCTACCAAAGGCCTCACAATCTAGTGCCAAGTGTAACGAAACTGGTGCCAGGGGCGATCCGCGGCCTCACAATCTAGTGCCAAGTGTGCTAAATCTTGTGCCAAGGGCTACCCGCGGCCTCACATTTTGGTGCCCAGTGTGCCAAACTGGTGCCAGGGGTGACCCGCGACGTCACAATCTTGTGCTCAGTGTTCCAAATCTGGTGCCAGGGGTGACCCGCAGCCTCACAATCTTGTGCCGAAATTGGTCCTAGGGACTACCCGCTGCTCACAATCTTGTGCCCAGTGTGCTGAAACTGGTGCCAGGGGCTACCCGTGGCCTCACAATCTAGTGCCCAGTGTGCCAAAACTAGTTTCAGGGGTGAAACTGGTGCCAGGGGCGACATGCGGCCTCACAATCTAGTGACCACTGTGCAGAAACTGGTGCAAGGGGCTACCAGTGGCCTCAGACTCTAATGCCCAGTGTACTAAAACTGGTGCCAGGGGCGACATGCGGCCTCACAATCTAGTGCCCAGTGTCCTGAAACTGGTGCCAGGAGCAACCGGTGGCCTCACAATCTAGTGCCAAGTGTGCCAATTCTTGTGCCAAGGGCTACACACGGCCCCACAATCTAGTGCCCAGTGTGCCGACACTGGTGCCAAGGGCAACATGTGGCATTATACTCTAGTGACCAGTGTGCCGAAACTTGTGCCAGGGGCGACCCACGACCTCACAATCAGGTACCCAGTGTGCTAAAACTGGTGCCAGGGTCGACATTCGGCCTCACAGTCTAGTGATCAGTGTGCCAAAACTGGTGCCAGAGGCGACCCCTGGCCTCACAATCTAGTGCCCAGTGTGCTGAAACTGGTGCAAGGGGCTACCAGCGGCCTCAGACTCTAGTGCCCAGTGTGCTGAAACTGGTGCCAGGGGCGACATGCGGCCTCACAATCTAGTGCCCAATGTGCTGAAACTGATGCGAGGAGCTACCCGCTGTCTCACACTCTAGTGCCTAGTGTGCCGAAACTGGTGCCAGGGGCGACCCGCGGCTTCCCAATCTAGTGCCCAGTGTGACGAAACTGGTGCCAGGGGCAAGCCGCGGCTTCACAATCTAGTGCCCAGTGTGCTGAAACTGGTGCTAGGGGCTACCCGCGGCCTCACAATCTAGTGCCAAGTGTGCCGAAACTGGTGCCAGGGGCTACCAGCGGCCTCAGACTCTAGTGCCCAGTGTGCCGAAACTAATGCTGAGGGCTACCCAAGGCCTCATAATCTAGTGCCCACTGTGTCTAAACTGTTGCCAGGGGATACCCAAGGCCTCACAATCAAGTGCCCAGTGTACCGAAACTGGTGCCAGGGGCGCCCCGAGACCTCACAATCTAGTGCCCAGTGTCCCAAAACTGGTGCCAGGGGCGACCCGCAGCCACACACTCTAGTGCCCAGTGTGCTGAAACTGGTACCAGGGGTGACCAGCGGCCTCACTCTAGTGTCCAGGGTTCCAAAACTTGTGCCAAGGGCTACCCGTGGCCTCACAATCTTGTGCTCAGTGTGCCGAAATTAGTGACAGGGGCGACCCGTGGCCTCACTCTAGTGCAATGTGCCAAAACTGGTGCCAGGGGCAACCCGCGGCCTCACAATCTAGTGCCCAGTGTGCCACAATTGGTGCCAGGGGCGACCCACGGCCTCACAATCTAGTGCCTAGTGTGCCAAAACTTTTACCTGGGGCTACCCGCAGCCTCACAATCTAGTACCCAGTGTACCGAAACTGGTGACAGGGGCTACCCGTGGCCTCACAATCTAGTACCCAGTGTGCCAATACTTATGCCAAAGGCTACCCGTGGCCTCACAATCTAGTGCCCAGTGTGCCAAAAGTGGTGCTAGGGGAAACATGCGGCCTTACACTCTAGTGACCAGTGTGCCAAACTGGTGCCAGAGGCGAACCCTAGCCTCACAATCTAGTGTCCAGTGTGCCAAAAATGATGCCAGGGGCTACCTGCGGACTCACACTCTAGTGCCCAGTGTGCCGAAACTAGTGACAGGGGCGACCCGCGGCCTCACTCTAGTGCAATGTGCCAAAACTGGTGCCAGGGGCAACCCGCGGCCTCACAATCTAGTGCCCAGTGTGCCACAACTGGTGCCAGGGGCGACCCACAGCCTCACAATCTAGTGCCTAGTATGCCAAAACTTTTGCCTGGGGCTACCGGCAGCCTCACAATCTAGTACCCAGTGTACCGAAACTGGTGACAGGGGCTACCCGTGGCCTCACAATCTAGTACCCAGTGTGCCAAAACTTATGCCAAAGGCTACCCGTGGCCTCACAATCTAGTGCCCAGTGTGCCGAAAGTGGTGCTAGGGGAAACATGCGGCCTTACACTCTAGTGACCAGTGTGCCAAACTGGTGCCGGAGGCGAACCCTAGCCTCACAATCTAGTGTCCAGTGTGCCGAAACTGATGCCAGGGGCTACCTGCAGCCTCACTCTCTAGTGCCCAGTGTGCCGAAACTGGTGCCAGGGGTGATCCGTGGGCTCACAATCTAGTGCCCAGTGTGCCAAAACTGGTGCCAGGGCATGCCTGCGGCCTCACAATCTAGTGCCAAGTGTGCCGAAACTGTTGCCAGGGTCTACCCAAGGCCTCACAATCTAGTGCCCAATGTGCCGATACTGGTGACAGGGGTTACCCAAGGCCTCACAATCTAGTGCCCAGTGTGCCGAAACTGGTGCCAGGCGCTACCCATGGACTCACATTCAAGTGCCCAGTGTGCCAAAACTGGTGCCACGGGTTACCCAAGGCCTCACAATCTAGTGCCCAGTGTGCCGAAACTGGTGCCAGGTGCTACCCATGGACTCACAATCAAGTGCCCAGTGTGCCAAAACTGGTGCCAAGGTCGACATGTGGCCTAACAATCTAATGATCAGTGTGCCGAAACTGGTGCCAGGGGCAACCCACAGCCTCCCAATCTGGTTCCCAGTGTGCCAAAACAGGTGTCAGGGGCTACCCATGGACTCACAATCAAGTGCCCAGCGTGCCGATACTGGTGCCAGGGGTTACCCAAGGCCTCACAATCTAGTGCTTAGTGTGCCGAAAGTGGTGCCAGGGGCTACCCATGGACTCACAATCAAGTGCCCAGTGTGCCGAACCTGGTGCCAGGGGCTACCCACGGCCTCCCAATCTAGTGTCCATTGTGCCGAAACTGGTGCCAGGGACTACCAATGGACTCGCAATCAATTACCCAGTGTGCCGAAACTGGTGCCAGGGGTTACCCAAGGCTCACAACCTAGTGCCCAGTGTGCCGAAACTGGTGCCAGGGGCTACCCATGGATACACAATCAAGTGCCCAGTGTGCCGAAACTGGTGTCAGAGGCAACGCCGGCCTCCCAATCTAGTGCCCAGTGTGCCAAAACTGGTGCCAGGATCGACATGTGGCCTAACAATCTAGTGATCAGTGTGCAGAAACTGGTGCCAGAGGCGACCCCCGGCCTCACAATATAGTGCCCATTGTGCCGCAACTGGTGCCAGGGGCGACCCGCAGCCTTACAATCTAGTGCCCAGTGTGCCGAAACTGGTGCCAGGGGTGACCCACGGCTTCACAATCTAGTGCCCAGTGTGCAGAAATTGGTGCCAGGTGCAAGCCGCGGCTTCCCAATCTAGTGCCCAGTGTGCCGAAACTGGTGACAGGGGCTGCCTGCTGCCTCACAATCTAGTGCCAAGTGTGCCGAAACTGGTGCCCGGGGCTACCCAAAGCCTCCCAATCTAGTGCCCAGTGTGTCGAAACTGGTGCCAGGGGCTACCCAAGGCCTCACAATATAGTGTCCAGTGTGCCAAAACTTTTGCCAGGGGCTACCCGCAGCCTCACAATCTAGTGCCCAGTGTCCTGAAACTGGTGCCAGGGGCTACCTGTGGCCTCACAATCTAGTGCCCAGTGTGCCGAAACTGGTGCCAGGGGCTATCCGCAGACTCACAATCAGGTACCCAGTGTGCTAAAACTGGTGCCAGGGTCGACATGCGGCCTCACAGTCTAGTGATCAATGTGCCTAAACTGGTGCCAGAAGCGACCCCTGGCCTCACAATCTAGTGCCCAGTGTGCTGAAACTGGTGCAAGGGGCTACCAGCGGCCTCAGACTCTAGTGCCCAGTGTGCTGCAACTGGTGCCAGGGGCGACATGCGGCCTCACAATCTAGTGCCCAATGTGCTGAAACTGATGCAAGGAGCTTCCCGCGGTCTCACACTCTAGTGCCTAGTGTGCCGAAACTGGTGCCGGGGCGACTCGCGGATTCCCAATCTAGTGCCCAGTGTGACGAAACTGGTGCCAGGGGCAAACCGCGGCTTCAATATCTAGTGCCCAGTGTGCCGAAACTGGTGCTAGGGGCTACCCGCAGCCTCACAATCTAGTGTCAAGTGTGCCAAAACTGGTGCCAGGGGCTACCAGCAGCCTCAGACTCTAGTGCCCAGTGTGCCGAAACTAATGCTGAGGGCTACCCAAGGCCTCATAATCTAGTGCCGATTGTGTTGAAACTGTTGCCAGGGGCTACCCAAGGCCTCACAATCTAGTGCCCAGTGTACCGAAACTGGTGCCAGGGGCGCCCCGAGACCTCACAATCTAGTACCCAGTGTCCCAAAACTGGTGCCAGGGGCGACCCGCAGCCACACACTCTAGTGACCAGTGTGCTGAAATTGGTACCAGGGGTGACCGGCGGCCTCACTCTAGTGTCCAGGGTTCCAAAACTGGTGCCAAGGGCTACCCGTGGCCTCACAATCTTGTGCTCAGTGTGCCGAAACTAGTGACAGGGGCGACCCGCGGCCTCACTCTAGTGCAATGTGCCAAAACTGGTGCCAGGGGCAACCCGTGGCCTCACAATCTAGTGCCCAGTGTGCCACAACTGGTGCCAGGGGCGACCCACGGCCTCACAATCTAGTGCCCAGTGTGCCAAAACTTTTGCCAGGGGCTACCCGCAGCCTCACAATCTAGTACCCAGTGTACCGAAACTGTTGACAGGGGCCTCACAATCTAGTACCCAGTGTGCCAAAACTTGTGCCAAGGGCTACCCGTGGCCTCACAATCTAGTGCCCAGTGTGCCGAAAGTGGTGCTAGGGGAAACATGCGGCCTTACACTCTAGTGACCAGTGTGCCAAACTGGTGCCAGAGGTGAACCCTAGCCTCACAATCTAGTGTCCAGTGTGCCGAAACTGATGCCAGGGGCTACCTGCGGCCTCACACTTTAGTGCCCAGTGTGCCGAAACTGGTGCCAGGGGTGATCCATGGACTCACAATCTAGTGCCCAGTGTGCCGAAACTGGTGCCAGGGGATACCTGCGGCCTCACAATCTAGTGCCAAGTGTGCCAAAACTGTTGCCAGGGTCTACCCAAGGCCTCACAATCTAGTGCCCAATGTGCCGATACTGGTGCCAGGGGTTACCCAAGGCCTCCCAATCTAGTGCCCAGTGTGCTGAAACTGGTGCCAGGGGTAACCCCCAGCATCCCAATCTAGTGCCCAGTGTGCCAAAACAGGTGCCAGGGGTTACCCAAGGCCTCACAATCTAGTGCCCAGTGTGCCGAAACTGGTGCCAGAGGCGACGCCGGCCTCCCAATCTAGTGCCGAGTGTGCCAAAACTGGTGCCAGGGTCGACATGTGGCCTAACAATCTAATGATCAGTGTGCAGAAACTGGTGCCAGAGGCTACCCATGGACTAACAATCAAGTGCCCAGTGTGCCGAAACTGGTGCCAGGGGCAACCCACGGCCTCCCAATCTGGGGCCCAGTGTGCCGAAACAGGTGCTAGGGGCTACCCATGGACTCACAATCAAGTGCCCAGCGTGCCGATACTGGTGCCAGGGGTTGCCCAAGGCCTCACAATCTAGTGCCCAGTGTGCCGAAACTGGTGCCAGGATCGACATGTGGCCTAACAATCTAGTGATCAGTGTGCAGAAACTGGTGCCAGAGTCGACCCGCGGCCTCACAATCAAGTGACCAGTGTGCCGAATCTGGTGTAAGGGGCTACCAGCGGCCTCAGACTCTAGTGAGCAGTGTGCCGAAACTGGTGCCAAGGGCTACCCAAGGCCTCACAATCTAGTGCCCAGTGTGCCGAAACTTGCCAGGGGCTACGCAAGGCCTCACAATCTAGTGCCCAGTGTGCCAAAATTGGTGTCAGGGGCGACCCGCAGCCTCACAGTCTAGTGACAAGTGTGCCAAGGATAGCCCGCGGCCTCATAATCTAGTGCCCAGTGTGCCGAAACTGGTGCCAGGGGCAATCCGCGGCCTTACAATCCAGTGCCCAGTGTGCCGAAACTTGTGCCATGGGCAAGCCGTGGCTTCACAATCTAGTGCCCAGTGTGCCAAAACTGGTGCCAGGGGATACCCTCGGTCTCACTGTATTGTCCAGTGTGCCGAAAGTTGTCCCTAGGGCTACCCGTGGCCTCAAAATCTAGTGCCCAGTGTGCCGAAACTAGTGACAGGGGCGACCCACGGCCTCACACTCTAGTGCCCAGTGTGCTGACACTGGTGCCAAGGGCGACATGCGCCATTACACTCTAGTGACCAGTGTGCCGAAACTGGTGCCAAGGGCGACCCGTGAACTCACAATCAGGTGCCCAGGGTGCTGAAACTGGTGCCAGGGTCGACATGCGGCCTTACACTCTAGGGACCAGTGTGCCGAAACTGGTGCCAGAGGCGACCCCCGGCCTCACAATCTAGTGCCCAGTGTGCCGCAACTGGTGCAAGGGGCTACCAGCGGCCTCAGACTCTAGTGCCCAGTATGCTGAAACTGGTGCCATGGGCGACATGCAGCCTCACAATATAGTGCCCAGTGTGCTGAAACTGATGCAAGGGGCTACCCGCGGCCTCAAACTGTAGTGCCTAGTGTGCCGAAACTGGTGCCAGGGGCAACCTTCGGCGTCACAATCTAGTGCCCAGTGTGCCAAAAATGGTGCCAGGGGCAAGCCGTGGCTTCACAATCTAGTGCCCTGTGTGCCAAAACTGGTCCCAGGGGCTAACCAAGGCCTCACAATTCAGTTCCAAGTGTGCCAAAACTGGTGCCAGGGGCGCCCCCGCAGCCTCACAATATTGTGCCCAGTGTGCCAAAACTGGTGCCAGTGGTGACCCGCGGCCCACAATCTAGTGCCCAGTGTGCCGAAACTGGTGTCGGGGCATCAAGCGGCCTCACAATCTAGTGCCCAGTGTGCCGAAACTGGTGCCAGGGGCAACAAGCAGCCTCAGAATCTAATGCCCAGTGTGCTGAAACTTGTGCCAAGGGTTACCTGTGGCCTAACAATCTAGTGCCCAGTGTGCTGAAACTGGTGACAGGGGCGACTCGTGGCCTCACAATCTAGTGCCAAGTGTGCGGAACCTTGTGCCAAGGGTTACCCGCGGCCTCACAATCTAGAGCCCAGTGTGCCGAAACTGGTGCCAGGGTCAACAAGCAGCTTCACAATCTAGTGCCCAGTGTGCCGAAACTGGTGCCAGGGTCAACAAACAGCTTCACAATCTAGTGCCAAGTGTGCTGAACCTTGTGCCAAGGGCTACCCATGGCCTTACAATCTAGTGCCCAGTGTGCTGAAACTGGTGCCCGGGGTGACCCGTGACCTCACAATCCAGTGCTCAATGTTCCAAAACTGGTGCCAGGGGTGACCCATGGCTTCACAATCTAGTGCCCAGTGTGCCGAAACTGGTGCCAGGGACAACCCCGCGGCCTTACAATATTGTGCCCAGTGTGCAAAAACTGGTGCCTGGGGCTACCCACGGCCTCACAATCTAGTGCCCAAGGTGCTGAAACTGGTGCCAGGGGCAATAAGCGGCCTTACAATCTAGTGCCCAGTGTGCTGAAACTTGTACCACGGGTTACCCGCATCCTCACAATCTAGTGCCCAGTGTGCCAAAACTGGTGACAGGGCCTACCCGCGGCCTCACAATCTAGTGCTCAGTGTCCCAAAACTGGTGTCAGGGGTGACCCGCGGCCTCACAATCTAGTGCCCAGTGTTCTGAAACTGGTGCCTGGGGCGACCTGTGGCCTCATAATCTAGTGCCCAGTGTGCCAAAACTGGTGCCAGGGGCTACCTGCGGCCTCACAATCTAGTGCCAAGTATGCTGCAACTTATGCCAAGGGCTACCCGTGGCCTAACAGTCTAGTGCTCAGTGTCCCAAAACTGTTGTCAGGGTTGACCCACGGCCTCACAATCTATGCCCAGTATTCTGAAACTGGTGCCTGGGGCGACCTGTGGCCTCATAATCTAGTGCCCAGTGTGCCGAAACTGGTGCCAGGGTCGACCAGCGGCCTCACAATCTAGTGCCCAGTGTTTCAAATCTGGTGCCAGGGGCGACCCGCCGCCTCACAATCTAGTGCCCAGTGTGCCGAAACTTGTGCCAAGGGCTACTTGTGGCCTCACAATCTTGTGCCAAGTGTGCCAAAACTTGTGACAGGGGTGACCCACGGCCTCGCAATCTAGTGCCCAGTGTGCCGAAACTGGTGCCAGGGGCGACCCGTGGCCTCAGACTCTAGTGGCCAGTGTGTCGAAACTGGTGCCAGAGGTGACCCGCGGCCTCACAATCTAGTGCCCAGTGTGCCGAAACTGGTGCCAGGGGCAACCCGCAGCCTCACAATCTAGTGCCCAGTGTGCCAAAACACCTAGAGATCAAAAAAGACACTAAGTTCTTTCGCAGTTTGGCCCCGCACGTGTGCACTACGATCCGTACGGATGTGCAGTCGATTGATAATCGGCCGCCTTGTGAAATCGCACAACAGCAATCAGGTCTGAATTAGGCTTTAAATTCTCTAGGCCCTGTTGCTGATAATGGGGGTCATTCTGAGTTGTTCGCTCGTTATTTTTTTTTCCGCTACGGAGCGATTAGTCGCAAACTGCGCATGCGCAATGTACGCAGCGCGCCTGCGCCAAGTAAATTAGCACAAAAGTTTGGTATTTTACTCACGTCGTAACTAAGTTTTTTAATCGTTCTGCTGATCGTAGTGTGATTAACAGGAAGTGGGTGTTTCTGGGCGGAAACTGACCGTTTTCTGGGAGTGTGCAGAAAAACGCAGGCGTTTCAGGGAAAAACGTGGGAGTGTCTGGAGATACGGGGGAGTGGCTGGGCGAACGCTGGGCGTGTGTGTGACGTCAAACCAGGAACGAAACTGACTGAACTGATCGTTATTTGTGAGTAAGTCTGGAGCTACTCAGAAACTGCTAAGAAATTTCTATTTGCAATTCTGCTAATCTTTCATTCGCAATTCTGCTAAGCTAAGATACACTCCCAGAGGGCGGCGGCTTAGCGTGTGCAATGCTGCTAAAAGCAGCTAGCGAGCGAACAACTCGGAATCACCCCCAATATGTTTAAAATAGTGTAAGTTACCAAGTTGTTTGCAATCACACAGAGGAAATGTTAGGTAATAATTGCTCGGAAATTTGCTAATTAGTTTACACAACAGGCTATTCAGAACAGCACCGTGGCTGTGTATTGTGGCAATGTCTGGCGTTTGCATTATATATCTGTGTAACCATACACATAGTGATAGTCGCAAGATTGTTTTCTAATTACTTTCCTACTGTGACACTTCCTGTGCTGGTCATTCTCTTGCAGCTCTACACTTCACTCTCCAACTGGGTATCCGGTCTCTAGGTCGACAATGTCTAGGTCGACCACTATTGGTCGACAGTAACTAGGTCGAAAGGGTCTCTAGGTGGACCTGTTCTAGGTCGACAGGTCAAAAGGTCGACATGAGATTTTCACAATTTTTATTCTTTTTTGGAACTTTTTCACAGTTAACGATCCACGTGGACTACGAATGAAATAGTAACCTATGCCGAGCGCAGCAGTAGTAGAGCGAGACACCTTGCCTGAAACATGGCGAGCGAAGCGAGCTATGCTAGGGGACACAGTGCACTAATTGGGGTTCCTGGTCACTGTACGGAGAAAACGACACCCAAAAAAAACTCATGACGACCTTTTGACCTGTCGACCTAAGTATGGTCAACCTTCCATACCACACCCCTCCAATTGATCCCACAATAGGCCATTTATATGTTTCACTCATCTGCTTTTTGGACATTTGTAACATTATTATCCTTTATTTATATGGTGTAACAAGGGGTCTGCGCTCCACAGAGCCTTACAAAGTAGGCTGCATCAAAAGAAACAGCACAAACAGAAGAATAAAGGGCAAACGAGGCTGAAGTTAGCTTCTTATTCAGCCAGCTTCTTATTCACTTCTTATTTAAGCTCCAGCTTCTTATTCACTTCTTATTCGAGCTCCAGCTTCTTATTCAGATCATTCAGTTTTGCAAGGAATAATGAGTCTTGGGCAACAAATTTGACACCTGAAATTCACAGAGTAGGGTCCCTTTCATATGACCCACATGTATTTTGCCTTGCCCAACGCTGGTTTGGGCATGAAATACGCTGGCAAAGTGGGCACATACACTATAATTTACCATTTTGAATAAGTAGCTGTAGTTTTGCAAGGGTTAACGAGTCTCGGGCAACAATTTTGACACCTGAAATCAACTGAGTCGGGTCACTTGCATATGACTCACATGGATTTTGCCTTGCCCAACACTGGTTTGGGCATGAAATACGCTGGCAAAGTGGGCACATACACCGTAATATGAGTTACTATTTTGAATAAGTAGCTGTAGTTTTGCAAGGGTTAACGAGTCTCGGGCAACAAATTTGACACCTGAAATCAACAGAGTGGGCTCACTTGCATATGGCCCACATGGACTTTGCCTTGCTTAACACTGGTTTGGGCATGAAATACACTGGCAAAGTGGGCACCTTAACACTATCATTTTCTAATATAAATAAGTAGCTATAGTTTTGCAAGGGTTAACGAGTCTCGGGCAACAATTTTGACACCTGAAATCAACAGAGTCGGGTCACTTGCATATGATCCACATGGATTTTGCCTTACCCAACACTGGTTTGGGCATGAAATACGCTGGCAAAGTAGGCACCTTAACACTATCATTTTCGATTATGAATAAGTAGCTGTAGTTTTGCAAGGGTTAACGAGTCTCGGGCAACAATTTTGACACCTGAAATCAACAGAGTCGGGTCACTTGCATATGACCCACATGGATTTTGCCTTGCCTAACACTGGTTTGGGCATGAAATACGCTGGCTAAGTGGGCACCTTAACACTATAATTTTCTATTATGAATAAGTAGCTGTAGTTTTGCAAGGGTTAACGAGTCTCGGGCAACAATTTTGACACCTGAAATCAATTGAGCCGGGTCACTTGCATATGACCCACATGGATTTTGCCTTGCCCAACACTGGTTTGGGCATGAAATACGCTGGCAAAGTGGGCACATACACCATATTATGAGTTACTATTTTGAATAAGTAGCTGTAGTTTTTTGAAAGGGTTAACGAGTCTCGGGCAACAAATTTGACACCTGAAATCAACAGAGTCGGGTCACTTGCATATGACCCACATGGATTTCAGCGTATTTCATGCCCAAACCAGTGTTGGGCAAGGCAAAATCCATGTGGGTCATATGCAAGTGACCCGACTCAGTTGATTTCAGGTGTCAGATTTGTTGCCTGAGACTGTAGAAGACTGCACAGGAAAGAGCTTAGGCCCAGGTCCTTTTTTGAAGCCTGCGGTGTTTCCCCTGGGATCCTCCCAGGGGAGGATGGATCCTACTGGGGAGGACGATGAGGGCGAGTCCCGGGCTGCTGGGCCCAAAGGAGTCCCTAGGATTTCTGGCCTGCAGACAGCCGCGGAAGTTCCAGCATTGGGAGATTTGGTCAGTGTGGCAGTCCCAGTGATTGTGGACCCTGTGAAGAAACAGGATCCCAAACTGGTGACCCCCAAACCACGGGATGCTGGCTCTCCGGGTGAGGAAACCCCAGGCGGTGATATGGCGAAGGTACCTGCCTGTGGTGAAGCGGGGGATGCTGTGGTCTCTGATAGCAGCTCAGAATCCTCTATGGATGAATATGTGAATATGAGCCTGGAAGTTAAAAATGGAGCAGACTTGTTTAACCTCTCGTCTTTCCCTCAAGAGAAGGAAATGAAACACTTGTAGCAGCCGTGAGAGAGCTCTCCTAAAGGATGAGATTTAGGAGCTAAGTACTAGCCTAGCCGCAGTAAAGGAAAGAATTAAAGCATTATGTAATCTGGATCTTTCTCAGGAGAAAGAAGTGTTGATGAAGTCCTTACCTGAGCAGGATGGTGGGGGCAGTAGCAGCTCTATCCCTGCAGTTTCGGTGGCAGCGTCAGCATTGTGTAGTCAGGTTCTGCCTCATGGGAAAAAGGAGTTGCAGGAATCTCTGCCTGAACAGGATGGCGGTGGCGACCGGGTCCTGGCACGTTCAGTAGCGGCATCAGAACCTCCAATGGAGGGTATGGAGGTGGGAGTCCAGCCTATGGAGAAGGAAGGGGCTGTCGGGAGCTGTGATGGAAGTAATGTTTCTAAGATCGTGCATGGTTCTGTAGATATCGTGGAAAGGCCAATGATGGCAGTATCTGGTGGCTTCCAAATGGGGGAGGCGTCTCTCCTGGAGGGAGTGCTGGGTGGTGACAGTGCGGGGGCGTGGCGGTTGCTGGGACTCTGGTGACTGTCGCTGCTCCCTGTGGACTTGTCCCCGAAACGCTCGCCTCTAAAGTTGCAAGTGTGGGGGCGGCGCGGGCCGTGGTTGATGCTGAGGCTGGCCATCCCTGTAAGCCTGTGGTGGCTGGCTCTGGCTTAGTCGCCGTGGTGGCTGAGGGAGGCGGGGCCAAAGACGCATCGGGTATGACATCGCAGGTGACATCATTACCCACGTTGATGGGTGTTTCAAAGTATGAAGCCATACTGAAAGAGGGACAGAGATTGGCTCAAGGACTGCCAGCTGTAGATAATCTCTGAAGAAGTTATGTTGGTAGAAACTGTATATGGTAACATGGATATGCCGGTGAGGGCTCTAGCAGCTGTGAATTTGCTTCAGGCGAACCAGGTCAGGATGACTGGTGGGCTGGGGAGTGTGGGAATAGGGGCTGGTAGTGGTCTGGTACCTGAAGGTCTCCCTGTAACTCCCTCTGAGGTTAGGCCGGGTGCTGGTTCGTACGCTAATTCTTTGGCGGCTCCTGGTCGGACGAGTGCTGGTCTTCAGTTCGGGGTGAGTGGGGGTCAGCCCATAAAAAGAAGAAATATGGTGCAGTTCAGATGGGTAGGGGATGGGGAGTCTCCTTCGAAGTCGGAGTTCTTAGTTATGATCTTCTCACTGGGGTTTGAGGCTGTAGATCTTTTTGCATGCATTCACCCAGTGAGAACTCCAGATTTCGACCTGAGCTTCCTCTCCCTGAATGGCCTGCAGGCCTTTGGCTCCCGTTGGGAGAAAAACAAGATGAAGGAACCATATTGTTTTTTCAAAGTCCATACCATCACGAGGCAGGACAGGGCTAAGATCACTGTGTTGGTGCGTAATGAATCACTTCCCCCTGCTGATATTATATATTGGTTGTCTAGGTCTTGTACAGTACTATCTCCTTTGGTAAAGTTTGATCATACTAGGGGGGTTTGGGGTTGTGCCTATTCGGCTTTTGTGAGGTTACACCAGGTAGGGGCTGAGACTAGACACATATACATTGGCCGTGATCGGCTCCAGTGTTTCTACCCTGGGCAACCCAGAACCTGTCATAAGTATGGTGACTTCCGTCACCTCAGTAGCGATTGTGAGGTGATTAAATGTGCTTTGTGTGGCCAGTTGGGGCATGGGTCCCGGGAATGCAGCAAGGTCAGGTGTAATCTTTGCGGTGCAGTTGGTCATCCCTACAGTCGATGCCCTAAGGCTTTGCATAATTATAGTGCAGGGGTGGAAGCAGTGGTGCCGGAGGTTGGTCCTGGTCACGAAGATAGCATACCGGTAACTGTGCAGCATCAGGACATCTCGAAGAGAATAGAAGATGGTGGGAAAGAAAAGGTTCAGCCAGAAAAGGGGGAGGCATCCTTTCAGATCGTCAATAAAGGGAGGAGGTGGAAGCCTAAAAACAAGAGGGCAGATGTTGTTTCCTCAAATAAGTTCGATGTCCTGTCTTCTTCTGATGATGAAGAAGAGGGGGAGGTGGTCATGGTTGGGGAAAAAGAATAAGTTTTTGTCCCAAATGTCTCAAAAAATAGAAAGCCAAAGCAGGCCTCTAATCTGTCAGTTGCTGGGAAGGAGGTTGTAGCTAAGGATAAACAGGGAAAAATGGGACAAGGTAAAGCCCAAAGCAAAACTAAACACTTGGAAATAAATGGTTCTCAGGGGGAGCATGAGTGGGATCCTGTGGGGATAGAGTTGAGCCAAGTTGTAGGGCCCCTGTTAGACGTGGTTGAAGTAGCTCAGTGTCCAGAAGGGGAAGCACCTCATTCTTCAGGTGTGTTGGTGGTTGATGAAACTCCTGGGTCCCCTGGTGGGGATGGTCCCAGAGGTGGCTCCTTTATTAGTACCCCAAAGGCCCCTGACCCGGATCCTCCCCCGGACGAGGTGGTAAAGGAGGAGGGGTGTGTTGTTGGGAAGGGGATTCGTAGGAAGGGGTCCGAGATTCTACTTAGTGAGACTGTGGTCCCTGTTGCTGATAGTGTGAGTGAGGAGGAGGAGGGGGAGGTGGAAGAAATCTCCCTGTCTGACGAGGATGCTATCCCTTTTGGGATGGCATGTAAAAGAGTTGGATCCTCAGATGAGGACTCTAAAAGACAAGCAAAGAAAAAGTGAATGGGATCCTACTTCTATAATCCAAAAAACATGGATCCCCAACCTATGCGATGGGCCACCATTAATGTGGCTTCCGTGTTTTCCGAACGTGCTCGTTTCTTGGCCTTTGATTTTTTCAATACAGTTGATGTTGATTTTTTATTTTTGCAGGAGACCAGGATAGGTGACCTGGCCACACTTCATCGGGTCAAGGGTCAGTGGAAGCGTGGGCCTTCCTTCTGGTCTCTTGCGG
Organism: Pseudophryne corroboree; assembly: GCF_028390025.1. Lineage (NCBI taxonomy): Eukaryota > Metazoa > Chordata > Amphibia > Anura > Myobatrachidae > Pseudophryne > Pseudophryne corroboree. The sequence continues at coordinate 266,958,934 of NC_086449.1, read as the reverse complement.
CCAAGGCGTACTGTGGGTTGGCAGTGCTTTTTACTGATATGGTAAACGTGCATAGGATTATAGAATTACAGGTAGGTAGGTGCATGGTTTTGGATGTCAACCTGAGAGGACATGACCTGAGATTAATAAACATCAATGGGCCCCAAACAGCTTGGGACAGGAAATGTCTTTTCAGGGAGATAAAACCATTTCTCTTTACGGCAGATCATCTTTGGTGGTGATTTTAACACCGTCATTAGGCCAAAAGATAGGGGAGTCACAAAGATGACCCTGGGCTATGAATCCAATTTTTTTAGTTAGCATGATTAGAGAGGTTGGTCTGGTCAATGTGCATGTTCGCCATTTCCCAGACCTCACTGGTTTCACCTATCATTGTGGTAGCCGTAAGTCTAGGATAGATAGGTTTTTTGTTAAGGAGTCCTTGAAAACTTTGCCTCCTGAGACAAAGCCAGTAGAGTTCTCCGATCACGTTTTTCTGTGTGGTGCTTTGAACGTCTCAGAAACCCCTCAGAAAGGACGGGGCCTTTGGCGTTTGAATTTCCGGGCTCCTGAAGGAGGAGGGAGTTAGACAGTCCTTTAGAGACTTTTTTCAACTGCAGGAAACACTTCTGGAGGCTGGTTGGAGTAGATCTGAGTGGTGGGAGGAGTGTAAAAAGAGGACTCAAAGGTTTTTTCAAAGGCTAGTATTCAGGAGAAACTTGACAAAAAGATGTATCTACCAAAGCCTGAGAAAGGAACTAGATTTCTTGATTTCTGTGCGTAGGGATTGTGGGGAAATCTCCCGGGTGAAGGCTCAGATGAGAGAATATCAGTATAATCGTCTGGCTTCTTTGATTTTGGAGAGGGATTATGGGAAATACCACTCGCCTGATCCCTACCAGAGTTGCAGAAAATCAGTTGATTTGAGGGAGGTCCGGGGCCTGTTTGATGACCAGAGTACTCTTCATGGAGACAGGGAGGGTATTTTGGGAGTCATCAGGTCTTATTACTCTGACCTTTTGTCTGAGCAGTCACTCATTAGATAGAGGATGGATCGGTTCCTGAGAGAGACACCTGGGCTTGAGCAGCTTGATCCTTCTTTTGACTGTTTGGGGAATGATGTGACAGTGAAGGAGGTCAAGAAGGCTATAGATGGTTTGTCTATAAAAAAAATCTCCGGGCCCAGATGGGTTAACATCTGAATTTTTTAAAAGTTTTCTCAGACATCTTGGCTCCTCGTCTTGTAGAGGTATTTAATGAAAGCCTGGATGAGGGAGTGCTCCCTCCCTCTATGAGATCCTCTGCTCTCATATTATTGTCTAAAGGCAAGGACCCAGCCCATTTTGAGAATTGGCACCCCATCGCTCTTCTCAATACGGACAGGAAGATTCTGGCAAAGGTACTCTTTAATCGGCTGATGGAAGTTTCCGTGCTTTTACTTTCCCCGCCTCAGCATTGCACTGTAAAGGGTCGAAGCACCTTTAGTGCTGTCCTTGGCATCCGGGAGGCCGTGGAGCAATGTCGTGCTGAAAAATGGGGTATTTGCTGGCGTTGGACCAGTCTAAGGCTTTTGACTGGGTTAATCATCAGTACCTATGGGCTGTGCAGGAAAGGTATGGTCTTCCAGTAAGGGTGGTAGATTGGCTATGTGTCATTTACAATTAGGCTGAGAGCTTCCCGCTTGTCAACGGTTGGGTTGGGCCTGCATTTTTGGTTGACTCGGGTGTCCGTCAGGGTTGTCCCCTGAGCCCCCTTCTGTACGTATTCACAATTGACCCCTTTGTGCGGAGGATTGAGTGCGCTACTGTTGCAGGGGTGCAGCTGGGCCCTGGGCTACCACTGAGAGTGGCGGCCTATACGGATGATGTTACTGTGGTCGTGTCGTCTGTGGCAGAGGCGCATGACATGGAACGTCTTATCTGTGAGTACTCTGAGGCTTCGTGCTCCAGGATCAATCAGGACAAGTGTGAAGCTTTCTGGATGGGTGAGGAAGGTGACGAGTTTGCCCTTCCGGATAGTCTCCCCCACGCCAGTCCAGAGATAAAAGTTCTAGGTAATAAATTTGGCCGTGGTGATTATGCCACTCAAAATTGGGATAAGAGGCTGGAAGATGCTACTAGAAAGGTGTGGTCCTGGAGAGGGTGGCAGCTCTCTCTCAGGGAAAGGGTTGATTTGTGCAAAACCTACATGGTTCCGCTTTTCTTGTATGTCAGTTATGTGTGCTTTTTGCCACAATCTTTGTGGACTAGGATGTATTCTTTATTCTTCCTGATGTTATGGGGGAATGGAATAAATCTGGCCAAGAGAGGGTTTACCTACAGATCGAGGGAATGGTCAACCCTATAATGTTTTTTGCTACAACTTTTTTAAAGCTAAGTCTAAGGAGTTTGTTTCTAGAAACTCTCCCTCGATGGGTAGAAATTTTTAGGGCCTGGGTGTCTCCCTTCCTCGGGCTCTGGATGGATGGTGGCTGAGTAAAAACCCTTGGAGTCCGGCATAGCTACCTCCCGATCTACGTTATACTGTGCTTGAAGATGACGAGGCTTTGGGGGCTGGAAGTGGGTGAAGTCAAAAACTTCTCTAGAAGGGAGTTGGAGGGAAGAATTTTACAGACTCACTTCTATGCTCCGCTGTTGTTAAGGGACTGCCCGGGCAGTGTCTGCTCAAATGGGTTGTCTCTGATTAATTCTCAGAGAATCCCACTGAAGTTCAGGGATATTGCCTGGCTTTCCTTCCAAGGGAGACTTTATGTGCGGGGTAATCTCAAGTGCCGATGATCGTGGTTGCCCACGTGAGGAATGTCTAGGGGAGGAGAAAACAATGGACCACTTCCTCCTTGAGTGTCCCTTCAATATAAAGGTTTGTAAAGCGGTTTCAAGGGCCTTACGCATCCCGTGCCTTTCGGGGCATAGTTACCCTGAGTGGGTTTATGGGACGTTCATTGGGTATAAAGGATATGATTTAACCACAATTTTTTTAGTTAGTTTAGCAATTAGGTTTCACACATGGAGTGCACGGTGTCAGGTTTCTCTCAGAGCAAAGTTCCTCCCCTGTGAAGTGGTGGTGGGAAATATTCTACACGAGATTAGGAGGATGATGGATATGGACAGGAGGAGGTTGGATGCTGTCGGGGGGTCCAGGCTCTGGCGCCATTTGAAACCCCCTTGAGTGGGTAGCAGAAATCCTTTTCTTGTTCATCTTCTGTCTTTCTTTTCTTCACCTCCCCGTAGATTTTCTTTTTGTTTTTTTGTTGTTGAAACGGTTTACATGTGGCTAAAAGGTTTCATTCATTTTTTCATTGCTTGTGGTTATGATGTGTATTGTTTGTATAGTAGGTTGGTTTTGTCTAGCTGATTTGTGTTAAGCTGTACTGGCAGTGTGTGCAGCCATACAAGCTTTGTTGCTTTCTGTTTGATTAGCTAGACAACAATTCAGTGTATATTGTGTGTCTTGTTTTATGAATTTTACCATATTTATCTAATATATGTTGCAATTTTCATATTAAAAAGATACCCACTCTGTTGATTTCAGGTGTCAAATTTGTTGCCCGAGACTCGTTAACCCTTGCAAAACTACAGCTACTTATTCAAAATAGTAATTCATAATACTGTGTATGTGCCCACTTTGCCAGCGTATTTCATGCCCAAACCAGTGTTGGGCAAGGTAAAATCCATGTGGGTCATGTGCAAGTGACCCGACTCAGTTGATTTCAGGTGTCAAAATTGTTGCCCGAGACTCGTTAACCCTTGCAAAACTACAGCTACTTATTCATAATAGAAAATGATAGTGTTAAGGTGCCCACTTTGCCCGCGTATTTCATGCCCAAACCAGTATTGGGCAAGGCAAAATCCATGTGGGTCATATGCAAGTGACCCGACTCTGTTGATTTCAGGTGTCAAAATTGTTGCCCAAGACTCCTTAACCCTTGCAAAACTACAGCTACTTATTCATAATAGAAAATGATAGTGTTAAGGTGCCCACTTTGCCAGCGTAGTTCATGCCCAAACCAGTGTTGGGCAAGGCAAAATCCATGTGGGTCATATGCAAGTGACCCGACTCTGTTGATTTCAGGTGTCAAAATTGTTGGCCGAGACTCGTTAACCCTTGCAAAACTACAGCTACTTATTCATAATAGAAAATTATAGTGTTAAGGTGCCTACTTTGCCAGCGTATTTCATGCCCAAACCAGTGTTGGGCAAGGCAAAATCCATGTGGGTCATATGCAAGTGAGCCCACTCTGCTGATTTCAGGTGTCAAAATTGTTGCCCGAGACTCGTTAACCCTTGCAAAACTACAGCTACTTATTCAAAATAGTAAATCATAATATGGTGTATGTGCCCACTTTGCCAGCGCATTTCATGCCCAAACCAGCGTTGGGCAAGGCAAAATCCATGTGGGTCATATACAAGTGACCCGACTCTGTTGATTTCAGGTGTCAAAATTGTTGCCCGAGACTCATTAACCCTTGCAAAACTACAGCTACTTATTCATAATCGAAAATGATAGTGTTAAGGTGCCTACTTTGCCAGCGTATTTCATGCCCAAACCAGTGTTGGGCAAGGCAAACCCATGTGGGTCATATACAAGTGACCTGACTCAGTTGATTTAAGGTGTCAAAATTGTTGCCCGAGACTCGTTAACCCTTGCAAAACTACAGCTATTCATAATAGAAAATGATAGTGTTAAGGTGCCCACTTTGCCAGCGTATTTCATGCCAAAACCAGTGTTGGACAAGGCAAATCCATGTGGATCATATGCAAGTGACCCGACTCTGTCGATTTTAGGTGTCAAATTTGTTGCCCGAGACTCGTTAACCCTTGCAAAACTACAGCTACCTATTCATAATCGAAAATTATAGTGTTAAGGTGCCCACTTTGCCAGCATATTTCATGCCCAAACCAGTGTTGGGCAAGGCAAAATCCATGTGGGTCATATGCAAGTGAGCCCACTCTGTTGATTTCAGGTGTCAAATTTGTTGCCCGAGACTTGTTAACCCTTGCAAAACTACAGCTATTTATTCAAAATAGTAACTCATAATATGGTGTATGTGCCCACTTTGCCAGCATATTTCATGCCCAAACCAGTGTTGGGCAATGCAAAATACATGTGGGTCATATGAAAGGGACCCTACTATGTGAATTTCAGGTGTCAAATTTGTTGCCCAAGACTCATTAACCCTTGCAAAACTGAATGATCTGAATAAGAAGCTGGAGCTCGAATAAGAAGTGAATAAGAAGCTGGAGCTTGAATAAGAAGCTGGAGCTTGAATAAGAAGCTAACTTCAGCCTCGTGGCAAAGAAGACATTATTAAATAATAGGAATCTCTGAAATATGATTGGATCTGCCGCTGTGCAAACAGCATAATAGAAAGACTAATTGTGTAGATGTGGAAGCGAACTTTGTAAACCTGTTGTGTGTATTGTGTACCAATGTCACAGAAACGTCACACGACACAAAAGCTTGAACTAAACAGGTTTTTCCATCTACTGAACAGAAATATATAAAGAAAGCCGTCCTATTGGGGTGCTTCGCCCCAGAATGGAACGTACAGTATGGTTCCAGTTCCAGCCTCATACAATCTCAGCTGAGTGACCAGAAACAGATTGCTGTAACCACGCCATTGCTGACGCTGGTACCAAGCATTCTTGTTCAGACAGTAGAAATAAACCAACTCGAGTCCTGGAAAGAAAGTGTCGCAGCTACTGCTTAGTGCGTGATGCTGCTGTTGTTAGGATACAGAACGTCCAGGTAACAAGTCACATGGTGGGGCTAGAGGATGCACTGACTGGGGATGACTAGGCACATTTCCTGGGCAGCCTCTTCCTGCACCGACCACTCCCTGCAGCTGCCTTAAATAGCAGCAACACAGCGTCCAGCATCATTACATTGATTACATTACAGGCAGCAGAATGCAGAGCAAGGGCCAAGCACTGAAGATTTACGTAGAATACTGGTAAGCACAGACTATGCATACGATTCCTAGTAATTTGAGTGGTAATGGATCAGCAGTGTTCTAGTAGTGATTTTTGCAATGGTTTTCTTACACGAGAGAAATAGAGTGTATGGCTGCAGGGGTGCTGGATCACCAGGAAAGATCAGATTGCAAAAACAAACCGCCTTATGGCAGGATATTGTATGTACTATGTAACCTACTGTAAGTGTTTATAGAGATAAGACTACAAACTGGTTATATAAGACCATTTATTTCCATGCAGTGAAGATGTGAGTTATAGACCGTATTCTGGCACAGAGCCTGATTGTTAGCGCTCCGAGATGCAAAACAGAATCGGACGTACAACCAGTGGTATTCAGTGGGCGTGCTGTGGAGGTTACAGGGGGTGGGTAAGCAGATGCGGGTATTGTCGCTATAAGCGTCTGTGTCCCCTTACACAGGACCCTGTACTCAGACGGAGGAATTGCACCTGCCCTAGGGCTGGTGCAAGTTTCAACTGTCTGTCTAATGACTGTGGCGGGGAACCAGAGTACCTGGAGGGAACCCATGCAAACCAGAGAGAACATACAAACTCCACCCATAAAGGACGTTTGGTGGGTGGAACCCAAGACTTCAGTGCTTTGAGGCAGTAATGATAACCACTACTGCCCAATATGATATTTCTGTTCCATGTAATACAGACCTGGAGGGGTATTCAGTTATCGGCGATGTGTGACTGCACTCCTCACCAATAATTACAGTAAAGCAACATCGCAGACTTACCGGTGGCGGTGCTAAATAAATGGTCAAAAGTCCTGCACCTCACAGCCACCACCACTAACTGAATACCCCAATAGACCCCTATATCCATCCAAAATGACATGATCATAGAACAGTTCTGTTAGCCTCTTTACTGCTATAGGAGGGATTTCAACTGAACGCAATTTGCTGTGGCAACGCCCAGTTGCGCACATATCAGCCATGATCTGGTGCAAGGTAAAACTTGCATTGCTGATGGGCACTATATATGTCATTCCAGAATGGCACATCGTGTCCATCGTGCCAAATTGAATTCCCCCCAACCGCTGCTAAACCTACAGAATGATCTGTCCATGATACAATGTTATTGAAGTCTGTAGAGGCGTGGGACACTACCAGGGCCACCAAGAGATTGGCCAGCCTGATACTAGAGGGCGTAGCTGAGCATTGGCGCAGGGCCACGCCCATTGGGTGCCCTCTGTATGGAAGATGCACTCTATGTAGGCATAGCTGTACTTTCTTGGATGCTGAGTTCTGACACAGATTCCTAATATGACCTGACCACTGGACAATTCCATAACTACCTGTAAGGCATTATGTTGCCATGACATGATGATTCCAACACAACTACAGCAAATATTTATTCCATCGAAGCCCCTTGGAAATATTTCCTCATTTTTTCAACCTTATGGGGCAGTTGTACTAAGCTTTGGAGAGTGCTAGTGGAGAGAAACTACTATCCAATCAGCTTCTGTCATTTTTGAAACCCAGCCTCTAAAATGGCAGTTAGGAGCTGATTGGCTGGTACATTATCTTGCTACACTTTATCATTCTCCAAAGCTTAGTACATGTGCCCCTGTATGAGCAAATTTCTGTTGTAAGGTGCCCTAAAATATGTGTCTGGATTATTCATGTGCAGTTAAAAGACAAATTAGTATGAGTAGAATACACCTAGATAGAATGTGTGTGGGTTGTCTTAATTAGTATTTTGCATACAAAACAAAAATCTATATACATGCTGCATTTTAAATCAAACCCAGGAAATATCCAGCACCTGCAATCTATCAGTATATTATAATAACAAGTAAGGGTTAGTAAATACTTATCCAGGGTCATAACCTGGGGTGTGCTGCAGGTGCCGTCTCACAGAGCCATGCACTCTATGCGGCGGCACACCCCTAGTCGGACCGTAGCTGTCCTTGCTTCTGGCTAACGGGGGACCTGGAACAGCACCCTACAGCCAGAGTCACTGCAGCAGCACCGCCGGAGCATCCTAATGACGTAATGCGGGTTACGTCATGACAATGTGCATACATGGGGGCGATGCCGGCACAGGGCGCATTTGTGACTTGTTACAGATTTGTACTTATCAATATTAATAAGTAATGTTTGTTCATAAATTGTATTATTTGCTATACACCTAGGTCAGTGACTACCCTATGTTACATTATCATAATTCAGTTATGTTTTAAGAACTTATGTTGAATTAATAGTAATATAGGCAGAATATATAGTTCGGCACCCAGCAATCAACAAGGTAATTAAATATAATACTATCCTTGTTTTCTCTCCTTAGTGGAAGGTGAGGCTATGAGCCCCGTTATCGGGAGCTTGCATCTATTATTAAGGAGCATGTACCTGATGCGGAGATCAGTGGTGGTGTTGGCAGAGTTAGTAAGTATAAGGTCGTCGTCGTCGTCATCATCATCATTTACATCATTCCATTAAGGGGCCTCATGTACTAAGAGTTAGCTTTTCAAAGGTTTTGCCCACAGGATATAAAATGCTAATAATACTTGCTCCTACAGTGCGATCAGAACAGGCTGATCGGGGCCGGAGCTGACATCGGACACCCTCCCTGAGAACGCTTGGGCACACCTGCGTTTTCCCGTAAACTCCCAATAAACAGTTGCCACCCACAAACGGGCTCTTCCTGTTAATCACCTGCGAACGCCCGTGCAAATAAATTTTTCGCACCATCCTATCGCTGACCAGCGATACCCGTTGTTGCTGTCCGACACGTGTGAGTATTGCGGTGCATACGCATGCGCAGTTATGACCTGATCGCTGCCTGTGTTAAAACGCACAGCAGCGATCAGGTCTGAATTGGGCCCTATGTTTTATTGTGTTTAACACCTGCATAACCAGTTTTCTTAATGGCTCCTCCCCCAGAACAGATCACATTTTTATAGTTGGTGTCCTCAAGTTATTTATTGGGCTGATGCAGGTATTCTCAAAATGGGCAGAAGTGACACTTAAAAATAAATAAATAAAATAAAATCACATGCAAAAAACAGCAGATGCCATACACATCTCATGATCTGTCCGGCACCGTGTTGGCAGTCCAACATGTACTTATTTACAGCTACCTTCTAACCGGTGCAGAGTATTGTTGCACTTGTGTGTATATATAACTTTAGTAGGCCCCCATACACCTTTTACGGATTGGTGCAATTTCCCTATCTGGGGCAGGAACTGGGAATATTTAACAGGTTTAAAGATCTCGATTCTCCAATCCCGCCCCAAAATTACATATATTAGCAAATCAAGGATTTTTTACATGAAGAATTTCCCCGATTTGCAGACAGATCTCTGACCATTAATGGCTGCTATTCCAGCTGGGAAATGGGTAAAACAGTTGCCAGATGTATGGCGGCATTTAGACTTCTCCTTCCCTTATCCATTCTACTTACCCAGTCATAAAATTGTGCAAGTGCCAGATACATGCAAGTCTGCATTTACATACACAATTCAGATTTCCCCTGCTCTAACTGGCATCCATTCTTATCCACATCGGCCCATTGAGTTCTTTATATGATAGCTTAGTGGCATTTACATGCCTTGATGTTTTTCTGCCATAATCTAGGGGAAGCAAACAGTAAGAACAACTAATTCTGCCCTTGGATAATTTTACTCTCTTTGGGTAACACAAGGATATATGGATACTTCAGCAAAGCAATATTTTGCCACATATGTTCTTTTACTCAAAGCCTGGCAGTTATTATGTCCCAAATGTGGTGGTTCACTCCAATTGTTCCATACCCTGCTCATTTGTCCCCACTCACCATTGTGCCTGTGGCAGCTCATCTTTAAGGAAGTCGAGCTGGGAGCAGTCCACCGTTCAGAAGAGCCTGTGATATTTTTGGATAAGGTTAAGCTGTGTCCTGCTTCTTGACATTTCAAATAGGGGGTGCAGAGTGTGTGTGTGTGTGTGTGTGTGTGTGTGTGTGTGTGTGTGTGTATATATATATATATATATATATATATATATATATATATATATATAGCACAAAGTCTCACATGCACTTCCAAATAATACCTTCCCTGATGCCCTTAGTTGAATGAATAACAAAATATATGCAGATAAATCACTGACTGAAACGTTGAACAGGGGACAAAGGCTGGCGTGTGATTCTTTTGGGCACAAAAGGTATTGTAAAATTTTCTTCCCCTTCCCCTTCCCCCCCCCCCTTTTTTTTTTTTTTTTCCCTTAATAGATAGCTTTGAAGTCAAAGTTAACGATGAGTTGATCTTCTCTAAACTGGAATGTGGTGGATTTCCATTCCCTGAAGACGTAAGTGTCGAGATTTGTATTGTCAGGAGTCTGTTTCATCATTTTCCAAAGAAACTAAACTACAAATTATTGTGACCACCTCCTACATTTGACATCGGCAACGCGTAGTCCATGAAGTACGTCACGTGTCTTGCGCTGGCTTGGTGGGTATATAAAGTGTTCGATAGGCCGTCTGCACACCTTTCACTTGTTGCTGTCATGGGTAAAAAATGCGAATTATCCAAGTTGCAAATAGGGATGATTATCCGCTTCCAGGGCTAAGGGTAACAGTGTTCCCGAAATACCGCAGTTTGTGAACTGTTTGCGTGCTGCTGTGGTAAAGGTGTGTTGTGACTGGACAAATGGCACCATTGCGAATAACCAACATGGAACATGCAGAGCACCATGTGCCATTGATGTGAGAGGTGAACATCAGCTACGAAGGTGTGTGTGAGGGTTGACCGACGCGCTACAGTGGCACAGTTTACAGTCAAAATGTTCCTGTGCCAACCTACCAGCACCTTGAGTCACTCCCAGCCCGTCTAGATGCTGTCCATGCTGACCACAGCATTTACTCTGGCTATTAGTTGGTGGTCATAATAATGTGATTCGACCGTGTATATGCAATTGAATAGCGCTAAAGAGATAATGTAATAGGTGCCTGCGTTTCCATAAGGCTTTAAACTGCCACTTTTAGAAAAAATATATTTCCGTAATTTCACTACGGGGGACCATTTATTTATCAATGAGTTTTAGCTGTTTAAAACATGTTGCGTATGATAAATGGTGCTTCAGACAATCCGCTCCTAAATATCCTGTGTTTGGAAAATGACAGGATCTTATTGGCTAGAGACCATTTCTCATATGCAATAACTTAACTAGCTAAAACTTGTTGATAAATACTGATACTTGTGCTTTCTATGTGTGCTTAGATCATTAAAACACTGGAGAAGATGAAAGAAGGACAGCGTGGTGAGAAGATCATCAGACATAAAAAATCTTGCACCATCCAGTAGCGCACAGATGGGATAGAGGACTGAAGACAGCCTGGTATACAGGCAAGAGCAGGTTCTGCTAATGACTGGTTTCGTCAAAAAGCAGAGGAAATCATGAGCAATCTTAGAATCTGACCTTAAGAGCTGTAATCCAGCTGAATTTTGCTCCTCGTTAAATAAATGTCTCTAAAGATTGCTCAGTGAGTTGTCTCTTATTTAAATGTATATATTTTAAGATCTACAGTTCAGCACTCATGTCCTGTCATATAACGGACCATTAAGAGAACCACACTTTATGGTTCCACTGAGCAACCAACATTACGAAATTGCCCATGCTCTTGAACTGAAAAGTATAGAGTTCCTTCCTAAATCCTGTTACCAAAGATCAAGTGGGTGGGCACGCCAAAGTTGAAGGTATGACTATGGGTGAGAATAAAAAAAAATACAGTAGACCAAGAGATGGAAAATTAGAAAAATATCTCCAAGAAGACAATTCCAACCAATTTATAGTATAATACACAAGTGAGATAAATCCTTGTGTAAACAACTGTGTAATATGTTTATCTTTAGACAACCATTGACGTCACAACTACTGTACACCTTCCCTATATAGGCTGTATTGCTCCTTATGCCAGAGAGTGTCCGCTCTATTACATTCTACATTTGTTCACGTGCATATTAAAACAATATTTGCATCATCTCTCATAGGGGCAGATGTACTAAGCCATGGAGAGAGATAAAGTACCAACCAATCAGCTCCTTACTGTCATTTTTCAAACACTGTATTAATCATTTTATTTACCTATTGTCCCTAAGTCTGTCAGTCAGTCTGGGGCTTAGGGACAACTGCATACGAGGATGCAGGACGGGTCCTGCACATGCGCTGTTTCCCCACCATTGGACTTGAATGCTAACCATTGGGGGTATTAATGTAGATAAATAAGCAACAATCGCTCTTTGATTTTATGTAAATTAAGTGTTTAAAAAACATTCTGTTGTGATATTACTTAGCACACAGAGGGTCATTCAGAACCGACCCGCAGCACAGTTGTACGGGGGCAGACCGGGACCATTTTCGGGGCAGGTGCATGATGTCACACACAGTCGCTACGATTAAATAATAATAATAATAATAATAATTTTATTTATATAGCGCTCTTTCTCCAACAGGACTCAAGGCGCTTTACAGACATCAAAAACAATGCACATGATACAGAGGATTAGAGTAATACAACAATAGACAAGCAACACAGACATAAAAGAAAACCTTAAGCACACAGAAAGCATAATGCAGGATTGGTGTAGGCATTTTGGGTAATAACTTCCAAGGGTTGTGTATTCCACCCTCACAAGGTACCAGGTGCAGCAGCCATCTTAGGCGCTCGGCGTAGGATTACCCAGGGTGGGATAGTCCACCCCTAGAAGTGATGACACAAAATGGGGGTGATTTCAGAGTCCTACAGTTCAGAGTAGGGTTCCAACAAAACCACAAGATCCATGTATTTTTCATCCCATCCACAAGTGTACCATATGGGGCAGCCATGTTGGGCGCACTTTGGAGGTTACACTGTGGGAGGTGAGCCATACAAGGGCCAAGTTCATATATGGGAAAACTGATGCTTATGTAGTAGTATGATGTACCCTGCATGTAGGGCACAATGGAAAGGTGTGCAATCAGTGGAGGTAAACATTACAGAAAAAACACATGGTGGGGTGGAAGCGAGCAATGGAGGGAAAAAAAAAATAGCAGGTAACTAGTGGCAGAGTAGGATAGGGCTAACATTTTGATCAGATCTTAGTACGGGTGGGTAGGAGAATGTGGGGGGCATACTCAATACTCAGAAGCAATGGGGATGTCCCTGCTGAACCTGGTCCTGTGCCCCACAGTTCCCTGTTCATCTTGGGGGTTAGGCCCGGGGGCAGGCTTGATGTTCTCAGCCAGAGAGGTGCTAAGCCTGGTCTTGGTGTTCTCATGTTTGATGCGAGGAGATGTGATAGGTGGTAAAGCGTACCTGCAGTCTCACGCCTGTCCAGTTGCGGCCTCTCTGGTCGTTCGGTTCTTGCTTGTCGCGACGTCGGGCGGAATCTGCGTGGAAAGGCTGCGGAGGACCTGGGCAGAAGGGACGGGGATACCCCAGTATAGACAACACCCCCCCTTAAAGGTGAAAGGACCACTACGGTGGGATACAGAACAAAGATTTATTATAAACAGTGTTAGTCACTGGTCCATGTGACCAAATTCACCTCTTAGTAGAGTTCAGTGCAATTCAATAAGCCATGATACTTTTAGTCACATACTAAAAATATAACATAACACAAGAGCATTTCAGAATTTCAACATTCAGACGTTTTATACAGCCGCTTCATGAGTATGCATGCGTTATACTGACGGGTCACTAGATGGCGCTAGATTGGATATGTTCAGTTTATGCTGCTGACAAAATGTTCCAGCTATATCACTGTCCTACAGGGGGTGCTGTAGAATGAGTTTGCACTGTGCACAGTATTTGTAATCCAACGGGTGGTGCCGTGGAGCAGCTACTTGCCATGTATAGCACCAGTTTCCAATAGAGGGCGCTGTGGAGTAAGTCATCTCACAGTATAGCAATGCTTCAAATAGAGGGCGCTGTGGAGTAAGTCATCTCACAGTATAGCAATGCTTCAAATAGAGGGCGCTGTGGAGTAAGTCATCTCACAGTATAGCAATGCTTCAAATAGAGGGCGCTGTGGAGTAAGTAATTTCACATACAGTGGGTCACAGAGCAAATGACCCAATCCTGGCACACACATTGTGCTGCAGCTCAAACAGTCTAGGGATAAGTGTCACTTCGTGTTTTCCTTGCAATTGCAGTGGTAAGGGGAAGCAGAGGGTCTCACACAACCCTATCCCTTAAGACTCTCTCTGGTACAATGGCAGGCAGCTCCAAATAAATCCCATATGTCCCTCTCCTTGTACATAGAGTCCTGCTGTGATCTGTCCCAAGGGGCTGTGATGTTGCAAGCTGTCAGGGTGATCACTGTTGGTCTGGGTGCCCATATGTGGGGGCTGTCTGGGGTGAAGTAGAGTACCTGTATTATCTGCTGCTGTTGCCAGCTCCTGCCGGTCACTTCTCACTGCTGCTTTTCAGGATGACAGCCGTCTCTCGATGCCCAGTCTCTCCCAGCGCAGCGCGCCTCCAGACCTCCGCGTACAGCTCTTCACACCCACACATGACACACTGCCTCCTGTTCCACTGCCATGCTGCTCTCTCTCTCTCTGCTCACTGCAGCTCTCCTCCCTTCTTCTCTCACCACACAACACGGCCAATCAGAGCGCTCCCAGCTTCCCGCTCTGCAGGGATCCTGATGGAAAGCCCAGGGTCCTAGTGCTATACATATTTCCCTCCTGGTTGCCATAGTTGCTTAGCAACCAGTGTAAAAAGGATTTTAATCCTCATAGTGCATCTGCAGCTGGTTTAACTAGCAGAAGGGGTACCCCAAACGCGGGTATCACAGAGAGGCCACATAAAGTTCCAGCGTTTTGTGGTTGTGATGCAGTTCTTCTGTTATCTTGTTAGTTTGTTTGCCTTCTGTTTTTCTTCGGTTAAACACAGGTATAACACTGCTGTTTTGTGCTGCCACTTTATAACTAGCCACTTCATAAAATAGCCACTGCAGCGTCCTAATAGGCCTGGCGTCCTATGCTTTACTCCTTTTACTAAATAAATTGAGGCCGACCGCCTGACAGCGCAGCCGGGTTGCTCTGCTAGGGGTCACTCAACCTTAGTTCCAATGCATACGCAATCTAATTGTGGACGCATTGGGGGGAGGCCTCACACAAGCTGGGCAGCCCTGTCCTGTGCTGGGCGGCCCCCAGCATGTGAGGAGATGGATGCAGATCTGGTTGCGTATGCAGCAATCTGCGTTCATCTGTGAATGAGGTCCTTAGTCACTGTGAGAGGACTTCTTGAACTCCCTGTGCAATCTACAAAGTGTTACGCTTCCTGTTATTGCACACCAGAAAAAAATGAAGATAAATGAGGAAATGTTAACATTACATACAAGAAATAACCGAACTGCAAAGTTGTGAATGCTTTTTGTTAAATAAAGCTAAATGGCTGTGACTCTTCCCTGCAGTTAGTGAAATTCTACAGAAAGTCTGCAGCAACGCCCAAAACCTGCTCAACAGGTATAGGAATGAATTTCATCGTGTATGCAATGTTTTTTTCATTTTCTACAATATAAATGGATAGAACAAGGGAGGGGGCAGTGGCGTAACTACTGCCCCCGCAGTCCTCGCGGTGGCTTGGGGGCGAGGGGCTGCGGGGGCGCCACTGATTTAGAACAGATTGACATGCGGACGAGCGTCCGCATGTCAATCTGCGATCTCCTCTCCGGCTCTCCCTCCCTGCGGTGCCTGCTCCCCCGCCCCCCCCCCCCTATGTGTTGGAGGCACACGAGCGCATCGCTCCGGTCTAAGGAAGCAAGTGCCGTTCGTGAGCTCTGATTGGCTCACGAACGGCACTTCCTTTATTAGACCAGCCGGGGGAGAGCCAGGAGGGACACAGGAGAGACGCGCGATGCGCTCGTGTCCCTCCAACACATAGGGGGGGGGGCCGGGGGAGCAGGCACTGGGGCATATACCCGGCACTGGGGACATATACCTGGCACTGGGGGGGCAGATCTGGCACTGGGGACATATACCTGGCACTGGGGGGGGCATATACCCGGCACTGAGGGCATGTACCTGGCACTGGGGGCATATACCTGGCACTGGGGGGGCATATACCTGGCACTGGGGGCATGTACCTGGCACTGGGGGCATATACCCGGCATTGGGGTGGCATATACCTGGCACTGGGGGGGCATATACCTGGCACTGGGGGGGAAGCAGGCACTGGGGGGGAATAGCTGGCACTGGGGGCATGTACCTGGCACTGGGGGCATATACCCGGCACTGGGGGCATATACCCGGCACTGGGGGCATATACCTGGCACTGGGGGGGAAGCAGGCACTGGGGGGGGGGGATATCTGGCACTGGGGGCATATACCTGGCACTGGGGGCATATAACTGGCACTGGGGGGGCATGTACCTGGCACTGGGGGCATATACCTGGCACTGGGGGCATATACCTGGCACTGGGGGCATATACCTGGCACTGGGGGGGAATATCTGGCACTGTGGGAGAATATCTGGCACTGGGGGGGCATATATCTGGCACTGGGGGCATATACCTGGCACTGGGGGGGCATATACCTGGCACTGGGGGGGCATATACCTGGCACTGGGGGAATATACCTGGCACTGGGGGGGCATATACCCGGCACTGGGGGCATATACCCGGGACTGGGGGGGCATATACCTGGCACTGGGGGGGGAAGCAGGCACTGTGGGGGAATATCTGGCACTGGGTGCATATACCTGGCACTGTGGGGGAATATCTGGCACTGGGTGCATATACCTGGCACTGTGGGGGAATATCTGGCACTGGGAGCATATGTGGCACTGGGAGCACGGCCCTAGCAACAAGCACTACCCCCTAGCAACGAGCATGACACCCAGTGCATGAAACTCCTGGCAACGAGCATGACATCCTGGCACCGTGCATGGAACCAAGAGCATGAAACCCCTGGCAACGAGCAGGTAATTTAAAAGTAATTGGAAGCCTTACTGTAGAACTTAATGTGTAATGGGCATTACGGTGTGTGGCATAATGTATCACGGACATTGCAGTGTGTGTCATAATGTATCTGGCATTACGGTGTGTTGTATACTATGTCACGGGCATTGTGGTATGTGGTATAATGTCTCAGGATCATTGTGGTGTGTGTCATACTGTGTCACAGACATTGTATGTGCTATAATGTATCAGGGGCATTGCAGTGTGTAGCATAATGTATAACGGGCATTGCGATTCCTGTCATAATGTGTCACAGGCATTACGGTGTGTGGCATAATGTGTCGGGGGCATTACGGTGTGTGGCATAATGTGTCGGGGGCATTACGGTGTGTGGCATAATGTGTAGGGGGCATTACGGTGTGTGCATATTGTGTCATGTGCATTATTGTCAGTGATCACAAAAACGCGCTATGGCGCGTATTTTACCCAGAAACAGCCGCCCGGGACTCACATTTAGAAGATGAGCGGGTCCCACAGGACGCGCTGATCTGAATATGTGTTTGCATGTGTTAAGCCTGTCAGCGGAATGCAGGAGGTGACTGGCTGTTTCCTCGGCCAATCACCTCCTGTAGTCTCCATCCAATCACAGCCTGCAGCATCTTCCGCTTTGAATCCTGCTCCCGCCAGCACATGAATCTGTGCTGCAGGGCTGACAGACTGGTCCCGCTCATCCGGCTCCACTGCCGCTCTGCCGCCAGCACCCTCCTCTGCGACTGGGAGTACAGCTCCGGATCTGCCCGCCGCCACCCCCCTACCCGGGACCCGCTCAACGCCCCACCGAGACCCGACAACTACCTTCCAGCAGGAGCCGGCCGGGCTGCACAGCTCCCGCTGTAGGTAAGCAGTAGACAGTGCTGCATCGCCCCGCTTCACCTGGAGTAGCTGGTGCAGATGCGGGATGTCCGGGGGCTGCAAGCTCCGTGTGTGCAATGTGAGGCCGCTCAGAGTGTCAGGGCCTCACTGACACCATTTTTCTGACAGCACAGTGCAGTGAGTGCACTGGCACAAGTAGCCAGCCGGCGCCGCAGCATGAAGGAGCTATCTGTGAAATCGCAAGCAGAGGCTGGCAAGAAGGAGCTCCTCCGATCGCTTCCCCTGACGGGCTGGCCACTGCTAAATATACCAGTAATCAGTACAACTGTGCAGTGACACTGACTTTCCCATTGCACCTGGGGCTCCACTACTTTGACACAGTTGGAACTGATTATCGGTATATTTAGCAGTGGCCAGCCCGTCAGGGGAAGCGATTGGACGAGCTCCTTCTTGCCAGAGAACAGCCTCTGCTTGCGATTTCACATAGAGCTCCTCCAGGCTGCGGCTACTACAGGCGCAGGCTGGCTACTTGTGCCAGTGCACTCACTGCACTGTGCTGTCAGAAAAAATGGTGAGTGTCAGTGAGTAGCTGCTGGGGGCGAAGCCACTTGTGTCAAACGGCCCCTTCGTGCAACTGGAGGTAATAAGTGAGTGGTTACTGCAATGTGCCTCAGTGCTCTACCAGGCGCATTGTGTATAATAACGTGCTCTACCAGGCGCATTGTGTATAATAACGTGTTCTACCTGGCGCAATGTGTATAATAACGTGTTCTACCTGCCGCAATGTGTATGATAACGTGCTCTACCTGGCGCAATGTGTATGATAACGTGTTCTACCTGGCGCAATGTGTATGATAACGTGTTCTACCTGGCGCAATGTGTATGATAACGTGTTCTACCTGGCGCAATGTGTATGATAACGTGCTCTTCCTGGTGCAATGTGTATAATAACGTGCTCTACCAGGCGCAATGTGTATGATAACGTGCTCTACCTAGTGCAATGTGTATAATAACGTGCTCTACCAGGCGCATTGTGTATAATAACGTGTTCTACCTAGTGCAATGTGTATTATAACGTGCTCTACCAGGCGCATTGTGTATAATAACGTGTTCTACCAGGCGCATTGTGTATAATAACGTGCTCTACCAGGCGCATTGTGTATAATAACGTGTTCTACCTGACGCAATGTGTATGATAACTTGCTCTACCTAGCGGCAATGTGTATGATAACTTGCTCTACCTAGCGGCAATGTGTATGATAACATGCTCTACCTGATGCAATGTGTATGATAACGTGCTCTACCTGGTGCAAAGTGTATGACGTGCTGTACCTGGTGCAAAGTGTATGACGTGCTGTACCTGGTGCGTACCTGGTGCAAAGTGTATGACGTGCTGTATCTGGTGCAAAGTGTATGACGTGCTGTACCTGGTGCAAAGTGTATGACGTGCTGTACCTGGAGCAAAGTGTATGACGTGCTGTACCTGGAGCAAAGTGTATGACGTGCTGTACCTGGAGCAAAGTGTATGACGTGATCTACCTGGATCAGTGTGCATAGGAGGTTCTACCTGGTGCAATGTGTATAAGCGCCACTACTGTGTGGTGTAATGTGAATTGACACTATTATGTGGTCACGCCCCTTCCCTATGAAGCCACGCCCCTAAAATTTTGCGGCGCGCACTACCTGTTCTTTATGGTCTAAGTGGTCTAACACCAATTCACTTTCTGCCTAAGGGCACCAAAATGTCTAGTTACAGCTCTGGTGCAGGGTGTCCTGCATGCTACACAGCCCAGCAGCATTGTCACCCCATCCCCCCCATCTTGCAACACTTTTGTAGTGTCCAAACAAGATTAAAATTAATAAGAACCTTCATTCCGATGGGACCCAGAAAAAGACCGGTAGGACCCCAATTTTTAAAAGTGAAGGGTCCCTGGGACCCACTTTTTTTTTGGCTCAGCGCGATCACTGATTGTGTGTGGAATACTGTCTAAGGGCCATTGCAGTATGTGGAATAATGTACACTGGGCATTACTATAAGGAGGAAAAATGACAAATAATGTAAGGGGCATGAATCAGGATTATTTTTCTTTCCTGTGGTGGCCAACGTCTGGGCGTGCAGGTTGCAAAACTGGGGTATAAGGTAGTCTTTTCCTGCAATGCCACGCCCTCCACGCAAAGCCACGCCCATTTCGACAAAGCCACACCCCTTTTTGCCAGCGCGCGCCTGTGGCGCGCGCATTTTTCTACCTTTGCTAGTGCCAATTACGGGGTGTATGGGGGGGGGGGGGGGGGGGGGGCGCCGAAGGATTTTTTGGCTTGGGGGAGAAAAATTTCTAGTTACGCCACTGGGAGGGGGGAAGGGGGGGGGCGCTGTATGGCTCTCATTCAGCTTCAATTGCAGTTTTGCTAAATTAGCAAAACTGCAACTGCTTGGGATCGCATGCTGGGGACTGCCCAGCACAGGGCAAGGCCGCCCGGCATGCTAATGGTCGCCAGTGATACGATCGTAATTCAATTGCAATCGTATCGCCGAATAAGGCTGGCTGCGAAGGCAATCGGGCTGCTGCCATTTTCCCCGAAGCGTCGGTCGCATGTGCTCGGACCAGTCTCTGTTTCTGACACCACATCCCCGCAACGCTGCATTGCTGCCCCCGACTGCCCCGTGAATGCCTCTGCCTGTCAATCATGCTGTGCCCTCGCCCTGTCTGCGCACGTGCAGAACGGTCCCTACGCGTGCACACTAGGCATAAAATCAGTATGCCAATACTGAATAAGGCCCTAAGGAGGACATTTACTAAGCAGTGATTAGAGTGGAAAAGTGAGCCAGTGGAGAAGTTGCCCCATCAACCAATCAGCAGCTCTCTATAATTTTATAGTATGCAAATGATAGACGTTACTCCAGTGTTGATTGGTTGCCATGGGCAACTTCTCCACTGGCTCACTTCTCCGCTCTTATCACTGCTTAGTAAATGTCCCCCTAAGTGTGTAGTCTGCATGATGCAGTTTGGAACAAACCTGGATTACTTTATTTCACACATAATGTTGTCATATTGAATGTTGCTTGGTTGTGAATAACATGCTAAAGAGAATAGGACTGAGGGTTACAGTAAGATGCTCTGCACAGTTCCAGTGCAGTACAGTGACGGAACTACCGCCAGTGCAGGCAGTGCCTTGCACTGGGGCCCGCCACTGTCCAGGGGCCCAAAGCATGTAATGAGTCAAACTGACTCATTACACGCAGCTGTGTGCTGCGGGCAACCGCCGCCCGCAGCACACAGCCGCCCACGAGGAGAGGAGAAGAGCGCAGCGATACGGGGGAGAAGGAGGAGGAGGGAGCCGCAGCAGCGCTGTGTAATTGGTAGAGGCGCTGCTGCTGCTGTCCCTCTGCTTCACCATAGGGTGCCCTCCGCCGCTGTGAATGCTGGGAAGACTGAGTACAGTAAGTGTTTACACAGATGCAGCTCATGCAGGCCTGCAAAATCAAGAACACATACCTATTAGGAGGCGTATCTTTTGTATCTACCACAGTACAGGAGCAATTACCCACAGATAATGATGGCAAAAACCTACAGATGGGAATACTCTATCCATGTGCTTATTTTCTTCAAGTCATTTTTACCAATTTTGCGACCAAATCTCCTTCATGTACAGGGGGCTGATTCAGGTCACAATGCTGCTGTGGCTAGAGGCGCAATGTACTGATGTTCGTTACATTATGCATGCGCCAGATCTGTGTTGCACATGCACACCTTCCAATTTCTTTGTCCCTTGAAGAGGGTGTGGCCTCTGATCAGTGGGCGTGGCCTCACAGCAAGTGTTGTGATCGCTAACCACGACCCCCAGTTTCCTTACTATGGAGGCATGAACAGTGCCCAGTGAGCTCCTGGCCATGCCCCCTGTCCATCTCTGCCAGGGAATAGACAATGTGCGCATGCGCACAGCATCTATTTACCACTGCTCGAGTTACGGGGGGAATCTCCCAACTGCCCCCCCCCCCCCTCCCTCTCCTCCCCCTCACCGTGGGACACTGCAACCTGCAGATGGGACAGCGGGAAAGACCATGAAAAAAGTGACTGTCCTGCCAAAATTGGGACATTTGGGAGTTATGCACATGTGCAGTAAGGGTCCTGTGTCGTTGGCGTAGTATGTCTGCAGATTTCAGTTGATTGACAGTCTGCAGCTGTTTGGGGTGGGGAGTGGGCAGCTACGGCCTCCGTTTCCCTAAGAGTAGGCATGTCACCTCCATTTTGTGGGAATGGCCTGGCCAGGGTTTCCATCTCTCACTGGAGATTTCCTGGCCTCAGCGATGGGTTACTCAGCTGGCTGCTGGTGTCACAGGTGATCTGATGCTGCGTCTGCAGAGAATCACACATGCATGCAGGAGGTATCTACTTATACCCGACGCCTCCTGCTGCATTACCATATGTAAGCAGGGTGTGGATCATAGGGTTGACCACACTTAGG
Organism: Pseudophryne corroboree; assembly: GCF_028390025.1. Taxonomy (NCBI): domain Eukaryota; kingdom Metazoa; phylum Chordata; class Amphibia; order Anura; family Myobatrachidae; genus Pseudophryne; species Pseudophryne corroboree. Next base: position 266,936,778 of record NC_086449.1, on the reverse strand, counting down.
TCGTCAGTGTCTAGGTCGACCACTATTGATCGACAGTAAGTATGTCGACATGGTTTCTAGGTCGACATGTACAATGTTGACATGACAGAAGGTCGACATGAGTTTTAAAAAAATGTTGCTGTCGTTTTCTCTGTAGAGTGACCGGGAACCCCAATTAGTGCACCGCGTCCCCTCGTATGGCTCGTTTCACTCGCCATGCTTCGGACAAGGTGCCTTGCTGTGCTCGGCACAGGTTACCGTTCCCATTTGTAGCCCAAGTGGATCATAAAGCATGAAAAAGTTCAAAAACTGAAAAAAAGTGAAAAACTCATGTTGACCTTCTGTCATGTCAACCTAGAACATGTCGACCTAGAGACCATGTCGACCTACTTACTGTCGACCAACAGTGGTCGACTTAGACATTGTCGACCTAAGTGTGGTCGACCTAGAGACGGGATACCATATTTCTTATCACATCTGAATCAGACGCGAGTGTGGCATGCACTGCACAATAACAATATTATTATTATTATTTAACTAAGCATTAATTAGACTTCAAGTTGTAAGTTCAGAGTGTGATGTGCTTTTATGTTAATAATAATAATAATAATAATAATTTTATTTATTTAGCGCTCTTTCTCCAACAGGACTCAAGGCGCTTTACAGATATCAAAAACAATGCACATGATACAGAGGATTAGAGTAATACAACAATAAACAAGCAACACAGACATAAAAGAAAACCTTAAGCACACAGAAAGCATAATGCAGGATTGGTGTAGGCATTTTGGGCAATAACTTCCAAGGGTTGTGTATTCCACCCTCACAAAGGTACCAGGTGCGGCAGCCATCTTGGGCGCTCAGCGTAGGATTACCCAGGGTGGAATAGTCCACCCCTAGAAGAAATGACACAAAATGGGGGTGATTTCAGAGTCCTACAGTTCAGAGTAGGGTTCCATCAAAACCATCAGGCCTATGTATTTTTCATCCCATCCACAAGCGTATCATATGGGGCAGCCATGTTGGGCACACTTTGAAGGTTACACTGTGGGAGGTGAGCCATACAAGGGCCAAGTTCATATATGGGAAGACTGATGCTTATGTAGTAGTATGATGTACCCTGCATGTAGGGCACAATGGGAAGGTGTGCAATCAGTGGAGGCAAACATTACAGGAAAAACACATGGTGGGGTGGAAGCGAGCAATGAAGAGAGAAAAAAAAAAAGACACAATAGCAGGTAACTAGTGGCAGAAGTAGGATTGGGATAACATTTTGATCAGATCTTAGTACGTTAACAAAACTCCTTGCATTAGGGCTTCTCTCAGCCTTCCTCGATAGTAGAGATGAGCGGGTTCGGTTCCCTGGGAACCGAACCTGCCCGAACTTCACCAGCCGAGCCTGGATCCGAGTCAGGCTCAGGTTTTCCCGCCTGATTCGGAAACTAGAACGAGGCAAAAAGTCATCATCCCGCTGTCGGATTCTCGCGGGGTTTGGATTCCATATAAGGAGCCACGCGTCGCCGCCATTTTCACTCTGGCATTGGAGAGTGTAGAGAGAGGACGTGTCTCCGTCCTCTGTGTCCTGTATCAGTTCAGTGGTAGTGTCTTGTGCTGCATCAGTCCAGTCACAGTGGTGGTATCCTCTACTGCCATATGTCCAGTGCTGCTGTATAAGTCCAGTCCAGTGGTGCTGTCTTGTGCAGCATCAGTCCAGTGGTGGTGTATTGTGCTGCATCAGTCCAGTCACAGTGGTGGTGTCTTCAGCTGCCATATGTCCAGTGCTGCTGTATAAGTCCAGTCCATTGCAGTGGTGCTGTACTATCCTGCATCAGTCCTGTGGTGGTGTCCCTGTGCTGCTGTATATGTCCAGTGGTACTGCCGTATATGTCCATTGATACTGCCGTATATGTCCATTGATACTGCCATATATGTCCAGCGGTACTGCCGTATAATTCCAGTGATCCTGCCATATAATTCCAGTGGTACTGGCTATAGTATAATTCCAGTGATCCTGCCGTATAATTCCAGTGGTACTGGCGTATAAGTCCAGTCCAGTATTACTGCAGTATATGTTTAGTGGTACTGACGTATAATTCCAGTGATCCTGCCATATAATTCGAGTGGTACTGGCGTATAAATCCAGTGATACTGCCGTATAATTCCAGTGGTACTGGCGTATAAGTCCAGTGATTCTGCCGTATAATTCCAGTGGTACTGGCGTATAAGTCCAGTCCAGTGATACTGCCCTCTATGTCCAGCGATCCTGCCGTTTAAGTCCAATGGTACTGCCGTATAATGCCAGTGATCCTGCCGTGTAATTCCAGTGATCCTGCCGTAAAATTCCAGTGGTACTGGCGTAAAAGTCCAGTCCAGTGATAGTGCCATACATGTCCAGTGATCCTGCCATATAATTCCAGTGGTACTGCCGTATAAGTCCAGTCCAGTGATACTGCCGTCTATGTCCAGTGATCCTGCCGTATAAGTCCAGTAGTACTGCCGTATAATGCCAGTGATCCTGCTATGTAATTCCAGTGGTACTGGCATATAAATCCAGTGATCCTGCCGTATAATTCCAGTGGTACTGACGTATAACTCCAGTCCAGTGATACTACCATATATGTCCAGTGATCCTGCTGTATAATTCCAGTGGTACTGGCGTATAAGTCCTGTGATGATGCCGTATAATTCCAGTGGTACTGCCATATAATTCCAGTGGTACTGCCGTATAAGTCCAGTCTAGTGGTGCTGTCTTGTGCTGCATCAGTCCAGTGGTGGTGACTTGTGCTGCCATAAGTCCAGTGGTGGTGGTGTCCTGTGCTGTATATTATTTACTCCAAATAAAAGGGTTATGTACATTACTTATATTATTATCCAAATCATTTTTACAGGGTTTGCCCTGTGTGGTGTAGGGGTACGCTCGCCTGTGCTGCATATTGTTATAATAGCTTCAAATAAAAGGGTTATTATTATCCTAATTGATTTTATAGGCTTTGCCATGTGTGTGTGTGTGGTTTAGGGGTACGCTCTCTTGTGCCACTAATATTGTGCGTGTATTACATCTGGGCAAATTCTAGCACGTCCTATGTTGTTTGTGCCGCACATTTGTGTCGCTTAGCTTAGTCATACAGCTACCTCATTGCACCTCTTTTTCTTCTTTGCATGATGTGCTGTTTGGGGCCTATTTTTTAAATCTGCCATCCTGCCTGCCACTGCAGTACCACTCCTAGATGGGCCAGGTGTGCCGCACACTCGTGTCGCTTAGCTTAGTCATACAGCCACCTGGGTGCAACTTTTAGGCCTAAAAACAATATTGTGAGGTGTGAGGTGTTCAGAATAGACTGGAAATGAGTGGAAATGAATGTTATTGAGGTTAATACTACCGTAGGATCAAAATTACCCCCAAATTCTGTGATTTTAGCTGTTTTTATGTTTTTTTCAAACATCATCCAGATCCAAAACATGAAAGGGTGGTTTTGGCAAAACCAATCCAGATCCAAAACACGAGGATGGAACCAGAACCAAAACACAAAAAGTGCCCGCCGCACATCTCTACTCGATAGTGGATCTTGTGTTAATAATTTATATAGGCGGGTAAAAGGAATAATACTTTAGAGCAGAGGTTCCCAAACACGGTCCTCAAGGCACCCCAACGGTCCAGGTTTTAAATGTATCCATGCTTGGCCACAGGTGACTTAATTAGCACCTAAATCAATTTGATTTAACTATCTGTGCTGAGCCATGGATATACCTAAATCCTGGACTGTTGGGGTGCCTTGAGGACCGCGTATGGGAACCTCTGCTTTAGAGTAAATCGCACAGTCTGCAGGACTGTCCGCTGTGTGTTTGTGGACAGATTGGAGCTGTGTTTGGATAGATCATGGGCAGGGTTGATTATGTCCTGATTTGGCATTTGGAAATGTTGGAAGTATGCTTTAGTAGAAAAAATTACCAAGTTGCGCTAGATAATCAAATAAAAAAGCATATATTTTAATGCATAAATTGGATTATAATAACAACAATTCTCCCGGGAGTAAAATACACACTTTAGAATGACATCTCTATAGCTATAGACCTACTGCTAATTTTATAACAGAAGTACAAATTAGTACTATTCCAGAGCTTATAACCCCAGGGATATCACTTTAAATAGAATATTACCAACAAAAATGAATATTATCTGTTAAAAGTAGAGATGTGCACTTGAAATTTTTCGGGTTTTGTGTTTTGGTTTTGGGTTCGGTTCCGCGGCCGTGTTTTGGGTTCGACCGCGTTTTGGCAAAACCTCACCGAATTTTTTTTGTCGGATTCGGGTGTGTTTTGGATTCGGGTGTTTTTTTTAAAAAACACTAAAAAACAGCTTAAATCATAGAATTTGGGGGTCATTTTGATCCCAAAGTATTATTAACCTCAAAAACCATAATTTCCACTCATTTTCAGTCTATTCTGAATACCTCACACCTCACAATATTATTTTTAGTCCTAAAATTTGCACCTAGGTCGCTGGATGACTAAGCTAAGCGACCCTAGTGGCCGACACAAACACCGTGCCCATCTAGGAGTGGCACTGCAGTGTCACGCAGGATGGCCCTTCCAAAAAACACTCCCCAAACAGCACATGACGCAAAGAAAAAAAGAGGCGCAATGAGGTAGCTGTGTGAGTAAGATAAGCGACCCTAGTGGCCGACACAAACACCGGGCCCATCTAGGAGTGGCACTGCAGTGTCACGCAGGATGGCCCTTCCAAAAAACCCTCCCCAAACAGCACATGACGCAAAGAAAAAAAGAGGCGCAATGAGGTAGCTGTGTCTGTAAGATAAGCGACCCTAGTGGCCGACACAAACACCGGGCCCATCTAGGAGTGGCACTGCAGTGTCACGCAGGATGGCCCTTCCAAAAAACCCTCCCCAAACAGCACATGACGCAAAGAAAAAAAGAGGCGCAATGAGGTAGCTGTGTGAGTAAGATAAGCGACCCTAGTGGCCGACACAAACACCGTGCCCATCTAGGAGTGGCACTGCAGTGTCACGCAGGATGGCCCTTCCAAAAAACCCTCCCCAAACAGCACATGACGCAAAGAAAAAAAGAGGCGCAATGAGGTAGCTGTGTGAGTAAGATAAGCGACCCTAGTGGCCGACACAAACACCGGGCCCATCTAGGAGTGGCACTGCAGTGTCACGCAGGATGGCCCTTCCAAAAAACCCTCCCCAAACAGCACATGACGCAAAGAAAAAAAGAGGCGCAATGAGGTAGCTGTGTGAGTAAGATAAGCGACCCTAGTGGCCGACACAAACACCGTGCCCATCTAGGAGTGGCACTGCAGTGTCACGCAGGATGGCCCTTCCAAAAAACCCTCCCCAAACAGCACATGATGCAAAGAAAAAAAGAGGCGCAATGAGGTAGCTGTGTGAGTAAGATAAGCGACCCTAGTGGCCGACACAAACACCGTGCCCATCTAGGAGTGGCACTGCAGTGTCACGCAGGATGGCCCTTCCAAAAAACCCTCCCCAAACAGCACATGACGCAAAGAAAAAAAGAGGCGCAATGAGGTAGCTGTGTGAGTAAGATAAGCGACCCTAGTGGCCGACACAAACACCGTGCCCATCTAGGAGTGGCACTGCAGTGTCACGCAGGATGGCCCTTCCAAAAAACACTCCCCAAACAGCACATGACGCAAAGAAAAAAAGAGGCGCAATGAGGTAGCTGTGTGAGTAAGATAAGCGACCCTAGTGGCCGACACAAACACCGTGCCCATCTAGGAGTGGCACTGCAGTGTCACGCAGGATGGCCCTTCCAAAAAACATTCCACAAACAGCACATGACGCAAAGAAAAATTAAAGAAAAAAGAGGTGCAAGATGGAATTGTCCTTGGGCCCTCCCACCCACCCTTATGTTGTATAAACAGGACATGCACACTTTAACCAACCCATCATTTCAGTGACAGGGTCTGCCACACGACTGTGACTGAAATGACGGGTTGGTTTGGACCCCCACCAAAAAAGAAGCAATTAATCTCTCCTTGCACAAACTGGCTCTACAGAGGCAAGATGTCCACCTCATCATCATCCTCCGATATATCACCGTGTACATCCCCCTCCTCACAGATTATCAATTCGTCCCCACTGGAATCCCCCATCTCAGCTCCCTGTGTACTTTGTGGAGGCAATTGCTGCTGGTCAATGTCTCCACGGAGGAATTGATTATAATTCATTTTAATGAACATCATCTTCTCCACATTTTCTGGATGTAACCTCGTACGCCGATTGCTGACAAGGTGAGCGGTGGCACTAAACACTCTTTCGGAGTACACACTTGTGGGAGGGCAACTTAGGTAGAATAAAGCCAGTTTGTGCAAGGGCCTCCAAATTGCCTCTTTTTCCTGCCAGTATAAGTACGGACTGTGTGACGTGCCTACTTGGATGCGGTCACTCATATAATCCTCCACCATTCTTTCAATGGTGAGAGAATCATATGCAGTGACAGTAGACAACATGTCCGTAATCGTTGTCAGGTCCTTCAGTCCGGACCAGATGTCAGCATCAGCAGTCGCTCCAGACTGCCCTGCATCACCGCCAGCGGGTGGGCTCGGAATTCTGAGCCTTTTCCTCGCACCCCCAGTTGCGGGAGAATGTGAAGGAGGAGATGTTGACAGGTCGCGTTCCGCTTGACTTGACAATTTTGTCACCAGCAGGTCTTTGAACCCCAGCAGACTTGTGTCTGCCGGAAAGAGAGATCCAAGGTAGGCTTTAAATCTAGGATCGAGCACGGTGGCCAAAATGTAGTGCTCTGATTTCAACAGATTGACCACCCGTGAATCCTTGTTAAGCGAATTAAGGGCTCCATCCACAAGTCCCACATGCCTAGCGGAATCGCTCTGTGTTAGCTCCTCCTTCAATGTCTCCAGCTTCTTCTGCAAAAGCCTGATGAGGGGAATGACCTGACTCAGGCTGGCAGTGTCTGAACTGACTTCACGTGTGGCAAGTTCAAAGGGCATCAGAACCTTGCACAACGTTGAAATCATTCTCCACTGCGCTTGAGACAGGTGCATTCCACCTACTATATCGTGCTCAATTGTATAGGCTTGAATGGCCTTTTGCTGCTCCTCCAACCTCTGAAGCATATAGAGGGTTGAATTCCACCTCGTTACCACTTCTTGCTTCAGATGATGGCAGGGCAGGTTCAGTAGTTTTTGGTGGTGCTCCAGTCTTCTGTACGTGGTGCCTGTACGCCGAAAGTGTCCCGCAATTCTTCTGGCCACCGACAGCATCTCTTGCACGCCCCTGTCGTTTTTAAAAAATTCTGCACCACCAAATTCAAGGTATGTGCAAAACATGGGACGTGCTGGAATTTGCCCATATTTAATGCACACACAATATTGCTGGCGTTGTCCGATGCCACAAATCCACAGGAGAGTCCAATTGGGGTAAGCCATTCCGCGATGATCTTCCTCAGTTGCCGTAAGAGGTTTTCAGCTGTGTGCGTATTCTGGAAAGCGGTGATACAAAGCGTAGCCTGCCTAGGAAAGAGTTGGCGTTTGCGAGATGCTGCTACTGGTGCCGCCGCTGCTGTTCTTGCGGCGGGAGTCCATACATCTACCCAGTGGGCTGTCACAGTCATATAGTCCTGACCCTGCCCTGCTCCACTTGTCCACATGTCCGTGGTTAAGTGGACATTGGGTACAACTGCATTTTTTAGGACACTGGTGAGTCTTTTTCTGACGTCCGTGTACATTCTCGGTATCGCCTGCCTAGAGAAGTGGAACCTAGATGGTATTTGGTAACGGGGGCACACTGCCTCAATAAATTGTCTAGTTCCCTGTGAACTAACGGCGGATACCGGACGCACGTCTAACACCAACATAGTTGTCAAGGCCTCAGTTATCCGCTTTGCAGCAGGATGACTGCTGTGATATTTCATCTTCCTCGCAAAGGACTGTTGGACAGTCAATTGCTTACTGGAAGTAGTACAAGTGGGCTTACAACTTCCCCTCTGGGATGACGATCGACTCCCAGCAGCAACAACAGCAGCGCCAGCAGCAGTAGGCATTACACTCAAGGATGCATCGGAGGAATCCCAGGCAGGAGAGGACTCGTCAGAATTGCCAGTGACATGGCCTGCAGGACTATTGGCATTCCTGGGTAAGGAGGAAATTGACACTGAGGGAGTTGGTGGGGTGGTTTGCGTGAGCTTGGTTACAAGAGGAAGGGATTTACTGGTCAGTGGACTGCTTCCGCTGTCACCCAAAGTTTTTGAACTTGTCACTGACTTATTATGAATGCGCTGCAGGTGACGTATAAGGGAGGATGTTCCGAGGTGGTTAACGTCCTTAACCCTACTTATTACAGCTTGACAAAGGCAACACACGGCTTGACAAATGTTGTCCGCATTTCTGGTGAAATACTTCCACACCGAAGAGCTGATTTTTTTTGTATTTTGACCAGGCATGTCAATGGCCCTATTCCTCCCACGGACAACAGGTGTCTCCCCGGGTGCCTGACTTAAACAAACCACCTCACCATCAGAATCCTCCTGGTCAATTTCCTCCCCAGCGCCAGCAACACCCATATCCTCCTCATCCTGGTGTACTTCAACACTGACATCTTCAATCTGACTATCAGGAACTGGACTGCGGGTGCTCCTTCCAGCACTTGCAGGGGGCGTGCAAATGGTGGAAGGCGCATGCTCTTCACGTCCAGTGTTGGGAAGGTCAGGCATCGCAACCGACACAATTGGACTCTCCTTGTGGATTTGGGATTTCGAAGAACGCACAGTTCTTTGCGGTGCTTTTGCCAGCTTGAGTCTTTTCAGTTTTCTAGCGAGAGGCTGAGTGCTTCCATCCTCATGTGAAGCTGAACCACTAGCCATGAACATAGGCCAGGGCCTCAGCCGTTCCTTGCCACTCCGTGTGGTAAATGGCATATTGGCAAGTTTACGCTTCTCCTCCGACAATTTTATTTTAGGTTTTGGAGTCCTTTTTTTACTGATATTTGGTGTTTTGGATTTGACATGCTCTGTACTATGACATTGGGCATCGGCCTTGGCAGACGACGTTGCTGGCATTTCATCGTCTCGGCCATGACTAGTGGCAGCAGCTTCAGCACGAGGTGGAAGTGGATCTTGATCTTTCCCTAATTTTGGAACCTCAACATTTTTGTTCTCCATATTTTAATAGGCACAACTAAAAGGCACCTCAGGTAAACAATGGAGATGGATGGATACTAGTATACTTATGGATGGACTGCCGAGTGCCGACACAGAGGTAGCTACAGCCGTGGACTACCGTACTGTGTCTGCTGCTAATATAGACTGGATGATAATGAGATGAAATCAATATATATATATGTATGTATATATAATATCACTAGTACTGCAGCCGGACAGGTAGATAATATATTTATTAGGTAATGATGACTGATGACGGACCTGCTGGACACTGTCAGCTCAGCAGCACCGCAGACTGCTACAGTAAGCTACTATACTATAGTAGTATGTACAAAGAAGAAAGAAAAAAAAAACCACGGGTAGGTGGTATACAATTATGGATGGACTGCCGAGTGCCGACACAGAGGTAGCTACAGCCGTGGACTAACGTACTGTGTCTGCTGCTAATATAGACTGGATGATTGATAATGAGATGAAATCAATATATATATGTATGTATATATAATATCACTAGTACTGCAGCCGGACAGGTAGATAATATATTTATTAGGTAATGATGACTGATGCTGGACCTGCTGGACACTGTCAGCTCAGCAGCACCGCAGACTGCTACAGTAAGCTACTATGCTCTATAGTAGTATGTACAAAGAAGAAAGAAAAAAAAAAGCCACGGGTAGGTGGTATACAATTATGGATGGACTGCCGAGTGCCGACACAGAGGTAGCTACAGCCGTGGACTACCGTACTGTGTCTGCTGCTAATATAGACTGGATGATAATGAGATGAAATCAATATATATATATGTATGTATATATAATATCACTAGTACTGCAGCCGGACAGGTAGATAATATATTTATTAGGTAATGATGACTGATGACGGACCTGCTGGACACTGTCAGCTCAGCAGCACCGCAGACTGCTACAGTAAGCTACTATACTATAGTAGTATGTACAAAGAAGAAAGGAAAAAAAAAAACCACGGGTAGGTGGTATACAATTATGGATGGACTGCCGAGTGCCGACACAGAGGTAGCTACAGCCGTGGACTAACGTACTGTGTCTGCTGCTAATATAGACTGGATGATTGATAATGAGATGAAATCAATATATATATGTATGTATATATAATATCACTAGTACTGCAGCCGGACAGGTAGATAATATATTTATTAGGTAATGATGACTGATGACGGACCTGCTGGACACTGTCAGCTCAGCAGCACCGCAGACTGCTACAGTAAGCTACTATACTCTATAGTAGTATGTACAAAGAAGAAAGAAAAAAAAAAAACACGGGTAGGTGGTATACAATTATGGATGGACTGCCGAGTGCCGACACAGAGGTAGCTACAGCCGTGGACTAACGTACTGTGTCTGCTGCTAATATAGAGTCTAGACTGGATGATAAATTATTGATAATGAGATGAAATCAATATAATATCACTAGTACTGCAGCCGGACAGGTACTATATATATTTATTATGTAATGACTGATGACGGACCTGCTGGACACTGTCAGGTCAGCACAGCACCGCAGACTGCTACAGTAAGCTACTATAGTAGTATGTATAAAGAAGAATGAAAAAAAAAAAAACCACGGGTAGGTGGTATACAATATATATTTAGATTCAATAGTCACCATCCCATGGCTCTAAAGAAGGGATTACCTAAGTCCCAATACACACGGGCAGCCAGGATCACAAGCAGCCCAACAGCACTCCAGGGAGCACTTTCAGACGTAACACGGCACTTCGTCAATAGGGGCTATCCCCGCAAGATGCTACGTGACATGGAGAAGGAAGCAGCGTGCAGCCAGAGGGACGATCTATTGAAACCACAAGTCAAAGAGGCTGTCAATATAATACCTTTTGTCTCCAAATACAACAACGTTAGCCCAGTCTTACCAAGAGCTTTGACAGCATTATGGCCTATAATACGATCTGATCAAAAACTCACCCCTCTACACAGAAAACGGCCAATGGTATGTCATACGAAGGGCAAATCAGTGAGAGACTTTGTGGTACACACGGATATTACCAACTTTAAACCCCTCCCTCCCAATACGTTCCTGTCAAAAGCCCCAGGGTGCTATAAATGCTTGGGATGTGAGACCTGCAAAAACATGACTGCCGGAGACACCTTCACCTCCAGTGCCACTGGCAGAACTTATTCCATAAGACACGTCCTCACATGTACTACAAATCATGTGATTTATGTAATAACTTGCCCATGTAAATTACAATACGTGGGGAAAACAGTTCGCACTGCCAGAGAACGGTTTGCAATGCACAGGTCTGCCCTTAAAATAGCATTGAAACAACGCAAGTCTGATCAACCGGTGGCCAGGCATTATGTAGAATGTGGACATAAGCTGAACGATTTGAACTTCCAGATCATAGACCATATTCCCAAAAGCATCCGAGGTGGCGACAGAGCTGGCGCCTTACTAAAAATGGAAGCACGATGGCAGTTCAAATTGAATACCACAAAACCAACGGGCCTCAATGACCGCATACAATGGAGCGTGTTCTGAGCCTCCTCCTACTGGCTCTCATCCATAGCACAAGTATGAATAAGGGACGAATGGATCTTTATATGCCTTACCATCACGAAGGACAGAAAAAGAACTATAACAGTCATTGATTTAAATCTATTTTGATAACGTTTAGGTATTTATTACTATAATCATACATACTACGGGTTTGGCCCTTTAATTATACCGCCGTCATCACACATACCATCGGTCACACACACGACACCGGTCTATCCCGATTCTCCTTTTTTCCTCTTCGTGCCCTCTCTTTCTCTTTTTCTTTTTTACTCTGGGGCCTATCTAGTGCCATGAGATTATATCCATTACCATGAACGTATATCACGACCGCACATTAGATGCCGACACTGTTGTATATTACAGCCTGAATTACTCTGACATTTTAATGTTCGCCTACAGTCTTGTTCCGCACCATAGCATCCCCCTTCTACCTCTAATCACTTCTTTTCACAGTCACCTATTGTGATCTATACTCAGCCAGCGAACACACGGAGTCCCGTGGTTGCCATGACCACACACGAGACTACTGGACAGTTCCGTGTACTGGAGGTTACCACGGCAACGCCCGAGATCAACAGCACAGTATCGCGATCACTATGACGCGCACCTCACACACGCGTCACAGTAGGCAGCCGGAAATCACTCACGTCGTCTGCACACCGCTGTCTTTCCCGCCGACGGGTCTTCCCAACACATAAAGGTATGTACTATTTTGTTTTATTCACTTGTTTGTTTGCTCACCTTGACAAAGGGGCGGGTTGCGCCCCGAAACGTTGGAATGCAACTTATCACCATGAATTAGTAAAAAGGATTTTTACCACTGTATCCAGTCTCTGAGTGCCGCTGTATCGAATAGAATTGCTGTATATATATATATATATATATATATATATATATTATATACAATTTTATATATATATATTAAACTGGTGGTGATTGATTATTAAACTGGTAGTCACTTCAGGTCACGTTGCAACTTGCAACTAGTACTCCGAGGCCTAAGCAGACAATCACAAAATATATTATTATACTGGTGGTCAGTGTGGTCACAACAATGGCAGTGTGGCACTGACTCTGGCAGCAAAAGTGTGCACTGTACGTTATATGTACTCCTGAGTCCTGCTCTCAGACTCTAACTGCTCCCCACTGTCAGTGTCTCCCCCACAAGTCAGATAATACACTTACAGTCACACTATCTATTATCTAATCTAGTATAAATATCACTTCAGCAAGTAGTATAGTAGTATACAGTATAGTAGTACTCCTCCTAATAATGCTCCCCAAAATACTGTGTCTCTCTCTTCTCTAAACGGAGAGGACGCCAGCCACGTCCTCTCCCTATGACTCTCAATGCACGTGTGAAAATGGCGGCGACGCGCGGCTCCTTATATAGAATCCGAGTCTCGCGATAGAATCCGAGCCTCGCGAGAATCCGACAGCGTGATGATGACGTTCAGGCGCGCTCGGGTTAGCCGAGCAAGGCGGGAAGATCCGAGCCTGCTCGGACCCGTGTAAAAAACCTGAAGTTCGGGCGGGTTCGGATTCAGAGGAACCGAACCCGCTCATCTCTAGTTAAAAGACAAAATAAAATAAATAATATTCATTTTTGTTGGTAATATTCTATTTAAAGTGATATCCCTGGGGTTATAAGCTCTGGAATAGTACTAATTTGTACTTCTGTTATAAAATTAGCAGTAGGTCTACAGCTATAGAGATGTTATTCTAAAGTGTATATTTTACTCCCGGGAGAATTGTTGTTATTATAATCCAATTTATGCATTAAAATATATGCTTTTTTATTTGATTATCTAGCGCAACTTGGTAATTTTTTCTATATAAGTGTGCTTTTGGGGATTGGCATTCCCTTCCCAAGCTGCTGCTGATAATCATCTATACACCACCACTCACTGAGCGGTTAGCTAATTTTCCCCTCTTTCTTAAGTATGCTTTAGTGTGTGGCAAACAAGTCACGAAAATGAGCAAGATACTGTATATAAGAGGCTGCGCTGGGTTGAGAGAATAAAAAAATAGCAAGAGATAAATCATTTATACTATAATACAATTAACTATTAATACACTCGCGCCAGAAAAACAGAGAGTGCCACTTCCATCCCCAGTGCATGCCACCCCGCCACGCATTAAAGTACTATATATAGGTAGATATCTCTGCAATCCATTGCCATATAATTTGCAGTGGAGGTAACAGCGTATCACAGTTTAAGCAACTTTGAATGAGGCTTGATTGTAGGTCCTAGAAAGATACGTCACTCCCACTCCAAAATCAGCATGAAATTTGGATTTACATATGCAATAATTTCAAGGGTGTACTGCGACAACATAAGGGAAGACATCCAGCGTGCGTCACCTCGGGGTGATCGCGGACAGCATCATCTGGCACATATTGTAACATCTGACCCGTATGCGACATTGCTGCAGTTAACAGCAAAATTTAGTGCTGGGTTCACAAGTAACATCAGCGTTCCAACAGTGCGGTGTTCCCTTTCTTCTATGGGGTACTACAGAAGCCAACAGTCCACACGGGTTCCATTGCTGCCTGGCACAAAGTGCATATGAACTGTGGGTGCAGAACCGCTGGCAACACCCGCAGGTCCGCACAGCAATGTGTGTCCATGCCACCTGCTATAATAATAGCACTGCTAAGATACATTACTGCAGGTAGTGCTGGACAGTCTGAGTCCTGCAGTGAAAATGAAAATACAAAAAAGAAAAAGGTTATCTGGCGCTGGTGTTATTCTAAACACGTTCACATCAGCACCTGTGTTACCATCTGCCACTGAGGAGGGAGACTACTTCACGCCCACAAAGATAGCAGCAAAAAGACAGGGTGCTTGGAAAACAGGTGGTATAGTAATCAATATATATATATATATATATATATATATATAATTATATATACATACATACATATACAATGTCCATTAGATCCGGTTCTCCTATAGTATACCTTACTGCACCGGGTGCCTCCGTGTAAAACCATGCATAGAAACAAAGAACGCGGCACTCCTGGTGTCTCAATCAATGGCTCTCTTAGGCAGGTAGTGGTCCACTACCTGCCTAAGAGAGCCATTGATTGAGACACCAGGAGTGCCGCGTTCTTTGTATATAAATAACAAAAAAGAGGCGGCACTCGTAGACTGTAGTGTGTAAAGTTATATTCAACTTAGATGTGTCCCAACGTTTCGGGGTGCTTGCGCCCCCTTTGTCAAGGTGAACAAATATATATATATATATATATATATATATATATATATAAAAGAATTTGCAGAAACAGTTGAAATCAATATACACAGAACACCATAATACACAGTACCGGCAGGGCATAAAGTAAAAGAAATTATTCTAAAAGCCCATGTTAGTACATGTTAATTGCACAATAAAATAAGGCTTTAGAGAAAAGTCATTTGTTTGGTTTTCAAACTTATATAGAAACACTTAGCCTTCTCAGGTTAGCTTTTGCTAATGGTTAGTGACAGTCATTGTTAGCTATAACCAGTTAGAACAAGCCATGCAATTTTGAAGCAAAAAATGTCTGAATGGAGAATCAACAATGACAATTCAAGTTTCCAGTAAGGATAATAGTCACCTCCTAATTTAATGCACTCCTGGCCAGGTAATGCGGGTTTGCAATCAGGCAGCCTACTTGTGCTGGAAGGCTCCAATGTAGAGTTGGGGGTTATGGGGGTCATTCCGAGTTGATCGCACGTAGCAACTTTTTGCTGTTCGTGCGATCAACTAGACCCTGCCTATGGGGGAGTGTATTTTAGCATAGCAGGGCTGCGATCGGTTGTGCACCCCTGCTATGCTAAAAAAGTTTTGTGTAAAACAAGACTAGCCCTGCAGTTACTTACCCTGTGTGATGGATCCAGCGATGAAGGTCCCAGAATTGACGTCAGACATCCGCCCCCCAAACGCCTGGACACGCCTGCGTTCAGATCTCCACGCCCGGAAAAGGGGAGAGGACGCCCTAGAACACCTTCCTCCTGTCAATCTTCTTGCAGTCGCTGCTACGACCGCTTTCTTCGTACACGCCGTCGCTGCCGCCGGGCAAAGACACGCCTGCGCAATGCGACCGGCACGCATGCGCAGATCCAACCCATTCACACCGCTGTGATGAACCGTAGCGTGCGATCGGGTCAGAATGACCCCCTATATCTCCCGGCTGCTGGTGCTGTGGTAACCGTTGTTAGTTAGCCATCTCTAGAGATCCCCCGTACAAGTATCAGATGCACAAGCCAGGTACAGGTTCTAATTGTAAAGCGCAACGGAATATAAGAAACTGTTAATAATAATAATAAAAAATGAGGTAATGGTGGGTGATAGGTCCTTTACACCTTTCCCCGAATCAAACACCCTCAGCGGCTTCCTCAGAAGGATAAGCACTGTATCTCATTTCCGCCTTCTTATACCCGTGTGTTGCCGGTTCGCGCATGCGCACTGCATGTCACGTCCAAGCCTCGATTCCTTCTGAGGCGCACACTTCCGTGTATTGCCGTATTGTCGTTCCATGGGTCTGCATTGCCTGAGGCTGTGCACGTGCTCTCCTTATCCCAAGCCTCGGTTTAGTTTAGAGCTGATCCTCTCGTGCATTTCCTGGATTTTCTCAATCTGGGTTAATGCAGAGTTTTCACAGTGCAATAAAAAAACATTACACAATATAAAACATTCTCCTTATAACATTAGTACACATTAATATGTCGTCATTAGGTATCTTATCATGTTCATTTATTTTGTAAATAATTTAGATCCATTTAGCTATGGGAGATGTGCACATTTGGGGGATGTCCTCATCATAGACAGACAAATATGCACAGCGATATTAAATGGACACTTTTATTCCAGAGGTAAGTTAGAAATAGATACAGAGGAAGATATTCTTCTTATTGTTGCACATGTGGGGAATGTCCAATCATAGACAGACAAACGTGCAGCAATGTTAGGTGGACACTTTTTACACCAGAAGTAAGTTAGAATCAGATATAAGGGGAAAAGTTTCCTATTATTATTACTACCAAAATAAACTAAACATAAAAACATATATAATTGTATATATTTTTCAGTTGGAAAGAACAAAGGATTATAATCCATATGATTAAACTTTACAAGGTTTATATTAGACTAGAAGTAATATATCTTAGATGTAGAGGAGGAAGAAGGGGAATATATATATATATATATATATATATATATATATATATATATATATATATCCCCTATTGACATATAAGACGTTTTCAAGATTTCTATACACAAATTAGAAGAGACTTTTTGTTCGTACAGCATATGTGACACCTTATAAACCAAGGGATGAAGGCAGGAAAACAGGCTCCACAGGAAGCTATCACCGGCGAGGCTGCAACATGCTGGCTCCCATAAAAAGGCCCAACTGGCAAATCACAGGAGAGCCAGCAAGACCAGCCCCCCGGACCCTAACTGCCCAGCTGTAAAAGGGCGCTTCGAGCGCGGTGTCCCGGCTGCTTAGCATTAGCTGGGACTGAAGTGCAGGGCGGCCGCCTGGCGTCTCCGGTCGCTAGGCAACTGGCCGGAGACTGTCTCCCAGCAGCGGAAGTGACGCGCCGGCCCCATTGCCTAGCAACGGCCGGGAGCCAGCGCGACCCACTAACACCACCACCGTTAACAGTTCGATGGCTCTCACTCAACTTTTGTTAGATTTTGACCATGACAGTTGGATATATGTTTGGACAGGGGTGGGTTTTTATCTCTCCCAGTATGTTTCTTCTGTGTTCCATGAACCTTTTATGTAGGGCTCGAATAGTGCGCCCCACATACTGCAGTCCACATCCACAATTGATAATATAAATCACATATGAAGACTTGCAATTCAAGAAGTCTCATCTTAAAAACCTTTCCTGTGACCGATAATTTAAAATATATGGTCTTTCTCTCTGCAGATATGCATGTGTTACATAATGGGTTCCCACATCTGTGGTATCCATTTAGCCGGTAACCAGTTCTGTTTATTTCTGTTATCTTCGTTTTTAGACTTCTTGAAATGACTGGACACCAATGTAGACATGAGCTTAGCAGATTTAAAAATAATAACATTTACTTTTTAATTAATTTCCCCTCTTAGAAGCTCATCCAGTTGTAATAATTAAGTATTTTTATTTATTATATTTGTAATTTCTCTAGAACAACAATTAAACTGAGTAACAAAAACTGATGATTTTTCCTTCGTGTCCTGATTATGTTTATTTTGTTTTTTATTGTCGGTTTCAGAAGTGAGTCCCTTTCTATTTTTCTTACAGTTTTCAATGACTCAGACATAAGATTTTCAGGGTATCCCTGTTCCCGGAAGGAATCCATAAGGGATTCTGCCTGTCCTTGGTATGCCTGTTCAGATGAACAGTTACGCTTAACTCTAATAAGTTGCCCCTTTGGGATATTATTGGTCCACACTTTTGAGTGTGAATTATTGTAGTTTAAATATCTACTGTGAAGTTCAGATGAATTTCTAATAAATATTTAAAATGCCAGCGCTAATATATGTTGTGGACGCAAGGTGCATCTTATTACCATATACGATAAAAGTGCGCTGTACGTCGCAAACACTACATCCCTTAAGAGAAAACAAGTTCACGCACACATTTATGAGTTCCAAAGCTCATTGATGTATATATTTGATATTAAAAGGATATGTATACAATATATCACATGTACAGTATATATATGGTATATATTAACAATTACATAGGAAGCAAGAATCCATACAGTTGCAATCAGCATACAATTACCATTTCCCTCAATGCACACTTTTCTCCATCTTTGGATCTGCCTCAACAGCAACTACAGAGAACAGCAAAAACAGCATCTCGAACAGCACCCTGCAAACAACAGAATCTCTTGTGTCTGGGATCAGCTATACACTGTGTATGTTGGGGGAGTACATGTCTCCTGTTATTGGTCCAGGGGAGGTAACTTTCTCATTCATGATGAGTCATTGGTCAGTTCATATGCAAGCCTTGAAGATGACATCATAGGGGTTGGCCTCTGGCTTTCTGGCCACATGCTTCCTTTCAGGAATGTCCTTTTGTTCCAATAAGAGTGACTTCATATTCCTACATTTAATCATAACTAATCATTGCAATGAGCTACAACTTAACCACAGGTATCAAACCAATCCACACATTCCTCCTATCATTTTGACACCAAGCACTACATGTCCATCTTGCTCCGCTCCAACAATACACATACATGACGTTATACTCCATTATATAATTTAAAACCTTGTAAGGTCTAGTGCTTGACATGTTTAATTTATGTGTGATATGAAATATGTGTTGAATATATCCATAATGTTTATCAGGGGCTCTACATGGCATAATGTGGGCTCTATCTGTCATAATGTGCATTAGGGGCTCTACCTGGCATAATGTGTATCAGGGGCTCTACCTGGTATAATAGGGGCTCTATGTGGCATAATGTTGGCTGTACCTGGCATAATGTGTATCAGGGACTTTACCTGACAATGTGTATCAGGGGTTCTACCTGGCATAATGTGTATCAGGAGCTCTACTGTGGTGTAATGTGTACAAGGGTATATCCTGTGGTGTAATGTATATAAGGGGTACTACTGTACCGTGTAATGTGAATAACGGACACTTCTGTGTGCGTAATGGGAATTGGCACTATTCTGTGACCACACCCCTTTCCCATAAAGCCACGCCTCTAGATTCTTGGCATGCACCTTCGCACACGCTGTCCCTATTTTAAATATGGTGAGAGAGGGGGCACCAAATCTTTTCCGGCACAGAGCACCAAAATGTCTAGTCTTGGTACTGGATTGATGATTACACATTTGGAGAAAACCATGAGGCAATAGACCCCGACTGCCAACAAGGGACTGTTCCCCTGATAAAATAGACTTTATAGTAGTTTATGAAACATACAAGACTAAACGCCACAACAGCAATAGCACTGCCCCAGTGTCGGACTGGTTCATTAAGAGCCCACCGGGGAAATGCATGGTAGGGGCCCATGCTTAAGGGTGTGGCCAGGCTCTAGTGGGGGTGTGGACAACCACCACAGAGGTTTGGCTAACCATTACAGTGTATGGGCTGTGACGCTTGATATATATATATATATATATATATTTATTTATTTATTAAACACTGATAGTGCATGCATGGTAATGAATCAGATTAATAACAGCATTGCACTGGAAAAAATACACCATAGTCCTGTGCAGTATAAGGTATCATATGTATAATGTATAATTAGTGCACAGTCTGGAACCTGATACCTACAGGAGGAGTGGGACCACAGGCAGTGGGGCCCAATGGGGGGGTTTCCCCTGTTCCCCTGTGGGCCAGTCCGACACTGCACTGCCCTCTCTAGTGAGATCATTTTGGAAACAATATCAAATAGAAAACTAAATATAAAATATGCCAAATATATCTGTATACTAACATATAATAATATTTTGTTATTTGATGTGCAGATTTTATTTAACTCCTCCATTGCAGCATACATTTTCTGTGCTACAGTAATATACAGTACAGGTGTCAGGTTTCTCCTCATATTATTCTCCATGTTTACAATGTTGTAGCTCTAACTGACAAGAGCACACAGATTGCTAATGCTCATGGCTTTGACTCCACTGGAAACCACTTACCACTCCCACAAACAAAAAGTCAGTACATACCATCTTCTGCTTATATTTGAAGTGAGGATATATAGTTCCTGTGTAAGTGGCATGGATGTAACTGTAGCTACTCTCACGTCAGTGCAATGGGCATCTGAGGATTACTCTGCAGTCAAAGTTGTTTCTTCTTCCTGCAATCTCTGTGGAAGGTGTTTTACCGTGAAACGTAAAGTGAAACCAAGTGGGAGAAACAAGAGTGGACTTGTAAGACCTGTTTCTCAAGTACAATTATCAAAAAAATCTATATTTAATAACCTATTAGATGTTGACCTCTTAGAAAAAGTGATAAAAAAGATCAACAAAAATGTTGGAAAATTCCATAGGAATGGAAGAGAAGCTTGGAGCCTGGTGAAGGTGGAGCAGGCCAACTTACTGGAATGGGTGGGAGACTTATTGAGGAGCGGCTTATTCGGATTTGGTAAAAAACAGACAAAAGAATCAATGGGTCTTTCAGCGAACAGATATCTCAATCTTTTCCCAAATGGCCAACTTCAGGATTTGTCCAGTTTATTTTGTACAGTCGGAAACAAAAATCTAACTACCTTGTTCCAAGAAGTAAATCAGTGGCAAGAAGGACTTGCATTAAACTTTAGGACAACGTATGAGCCCACGGAAATTCTCTGCCTTACAAAGTACAGAGTAGACATCAGTAATGTACAGCATCCCAGTGACTTACGAGCTGTTTTACTGGTAGACAAGGACACTGGTTACATTTGTAATTTTTTTATATACTCCATTTCTCAAGTTCTCAGTAAAGCAAAATGTATCCCACTCCTATACATTATACGTAAGCTCCTTCTACCATTCAGTAACAAAAACTACACCCTGCAGATAGACCATTCTGCTCATATAAATGAAGCCATCAAAGAAGAGTTGAGCAAAATCGGTATAAAATTAGAGCTTGTTTCTCAGTTTGGTGGAAAATCTGGATCAGCGTTGAGCAGAAAGAATCAAGGCCATACAAAACCATTGTTAGATTCCATCAATGTGCCCGGGAATGTTTCTGACTTGGATGGATATGCCATATTCCCACTGAATGCAAGAAAGTACAATTCAGTCTTGTGTTTGGCAGTCTTTTGGCTTCTGGTTCACTTTTCCTGCATAAATGTTTCTGTTCTTTATTTCCTGGATAATGCAGATTTAGAAGAATTATCTCCAGGGGAATTTGCACAACTTCTCTCTGAAGAGATACATGGGAAATGTTCAGATTTGGGTTTTGCTAAAGGGAATGGTGCTGCCTATTCTGATGGGGATCAGGAAACAGACTCGGACAGTGAGACAGAATGGTGAGTGTAAGACACGATAATGCTTTATATTGTACTTGTGTATGTGTACTTTATCATGTACTGTAATAAAGTGCTTGTTCTAGTCTTAATATATGACAAAGATATTCTATAGCTCCTAATTGCTCCTATTTTAACAAATGATTTAGAAACATGACATTTCCTTCTTCTCTGGCTGACCAAGTTTGTAAACCAAATAAGACATGCAAGCGCTGGCCAGTTTTTTTACTAAACATGTAAATACATAAAAGCACGCAATTGACCCCCCTCCCCCGCCTGGCAGTATATTTACAAAAGGTCAATTTTGTTTGTTTTTGTTCGATCTTAGATCGATGTTAAATTGATTTTAATCGATGTTGGGCTTCCAGGGTTAAAACTAGAGATGTGTGGCGGGCACTTTTTGTGTTTTGTGTTTTGGTTCTAATTCCCCGCTCGGGTTTTGGGTTGGTTTTGCCAAAACCACCCTTTCGTGTTTTGGTTTTGGATCTGGATGATTTTTGGAAAAAAAACATAAAAACAGCTAAAATCACAGAATTTGGGGGTAATTTTGATCATACGGTATTATTAACCTCAATAACATTCATTTCCACTCATTTCCAGTCTATTCTGAACACCTCACAACATTGTTTTTAGGCCAAAAGGTTGCACAAAGGTGGCTGTATGAATAAGCTAAGCAACACAAGTGTGCGGCACAAACACCTGGCCCATCTAGGAGTGGCACTGAAGTGGCAGACAGGATGGCACTTAAAAAAACTAGGCCCCAAACAGCACATGATGCAAAGAAGAAATAGAGGTGCAGTGAGGTAGCTGTATGACTAAGCTAAGCGACACAAGTGTGCGGCACAAACACCTGGCCCATCTAGGAGTGACACTGCAGTGGCAGATAGGATGGCACTTAAAAAAACTAGGCCCCAAACAGCACATGATGCAAAGAAGAAAAAGAGGTGCAAGATGGAATTGTCCTTGGGCCCTCCCACCCACCCTTATGTTGTATAAACAGGACATGAACACTTTAACAAACCAATCATTTCAGCAACAGGGTCTGCCACATGACTGCAGCTGAAATTACTGGTTTGTTTGGGTCCCCACCAAAAAAGAAGCAATCAATCTCTCCTTGCACAAACTGGCTCTACAGAGGTAAGATGTCCACCTCATCCTCATCCTCCGATTCCTCACCCCTTTCAGTGTGTACATCCTCCTCCTCCTCACTGGAATCCACCATCACAGGTCCCTGTGTACTTTCTGGAGGCAATTGCTGGTCAAGGTCTTCCCGGAGGAATTTATAATTCATTTTGATGAACATCATCTTCTCCACATTTTGTGGAAGTAACCTCCTATGCCGATGGCGGACAAGGTTACCGGCTGCACTAAACACTCTTTCGGAGTACACACTGAAGGGGGGCAGCTTAGGTAAAATAAAGCCAGTTTGTGCAAGGGCATCGAAATTGCCTCTTTTTCTTGCCAGCATACGTATGGACTGTCTGACATGCCTACTTGGATGCTGTCACTCATAATCGTCCACCATTCTTTCAATGGTGACAGAATCATATGCAGTGACAGTAGACATGTCAGTAATTGTTGGCAGGTCCTTCAGTCCGGACCAGATGTCAGCAGTCGCTC
This sequence comes from Pseudophryne corroboree, assembly GCF_028390025.1. Classification (NCBI taxonomy): domain Eukaryota; kingdom Metazoa; phylum Chordata; class Amphibia; order Anura; family Myobatrachidae; genus Pseudophryne; species Pseudophryne corroboree. The sequence continues at coordinate 266,913,501 of NC_086449.1, read as the reverse complement.
CTGACTGCCCTGCATCACTGCCAGTGGGTGGGCTAGGAAATCTTATCCTTTTCCTCGCAGCCCCAGTTGCGGGAGAAAATGAAGGAGGAGCTGTTGACTTGTGTCTGCTGGAAAGAGAGATACAACGTAGGCTTTAAACCCAGGATTGAGCACGGTGGCCAAAATGTAGTGCTCTGATTTCAACAAATTGACCACCCTTGAATCATGGCAAAGCGAATAAAGGGCTCCATCCACAAGTTCCACATACTTTGCGGAATCACTCCGTCTTAGCTCCTCCTTCAATTTCTCCAGCTTTTTCTGCAAAAGCCTGATGAGGGGAATGACCTGACTCAAGCTGGCAGTGTCTGAACTGACTTCACGTGTGGCAAGTTCAAAGGGTTGGAGAACCTTGCACAAGACGGAAATCATTCTCCACTGCACTTGAGTCAGGTGCATTCCCCCTCCTTTGCCTATATTGTAGGTGGATGTATAGGTTTGAATGGCCTTTTGCTGCTCCTCCATCCTCTGAAGCATATAGGGCCTAATTCTGAGTTGATCGCGGCAGCAAATTTGTTAGTAGTTGGGCAAAACCATGTGCACTGGAGGAGGGCCAGATATAACATGTGCAGAGAGAGTTAGATTTGGGTGGGGTCTATTCAAACTGAAATCTAAATTGCAGTGTAAAAATAAAGCATCCAGTATTTACCCTGCACAGAAACAAAATAACCCACCCAAATCTAACTCTCTCTGCAAATGTTATATCTGCGCCCCCTGCAGTGCACATGGTTTTGCACAATCGCTAACAAACTTGCTGCTGCGATCAACTCAGAATTACCCCCATAGAGTGTTGAATTTCACCTCGTTACCACCTCTTGCTTCAGGTAATGGCAGGGCAGGTTCAGGAGTGTTTGATGGCGCTCCAGTCATCGGCACGCGGTGGCTGAATGCTGAAAGTGGTCCCAATTTTTCAGGCCACCAACAGCATCTCCTGCATGCCCCTGTCATTTTTTAAAAAATTCTGCACCACCAGATTAATTGTATGTGCAAAACATGGGACGTGCTGGAATTTGCCCAGATGTAATGCACACGCAATATTGGTGTCATTGTCCGATATCACAAATCCCCAGGAGAGTCTAATTGGGGTAAGCCATTGTGCAATGATGTACCTCAGTTTTCGTAAGAGGTTGTCAGTGGTGTGCCTCTTACGGAAAGTGGTGATACATAGCATAGCCTGCCTAGGAACAAGTTGGCGTTTATGAGATGCTGCTACTGGTGCCGCTGTTGTTGTTGCTGCGGGAGGCCATACATCTACCTAGTGGGCTGTCAGTCATATAGTCCTTAGTCTGCCCTGTTCCGCTTGTCCACATGTCCGTGGTTAAGTCAACACTGGATACAACCGCATTTTTTTAAGACACTGGTGACACTTTTTCTGACGTACATTCTCAGTATCGCCTGCCTAGTGAAGTGGAACATAGATGGGATTTGGTACCGGGGACACAATACCGCCATCAATTGTCTAAATCCCACTGCACTAATGGCGGATACCGGACGCACGTCTAACACCAGCATAAGTGTCAAGGCCTCAGTTAAACGCTTTGCAGCAGGATGACTGCTGTCATATTTCATCTTCCTCACAAAGGACTGTTGGACAGTCAGTTGCTTAGTTGAAGTAGTACAAGTGGTCTTCCGACTTCCTCTCTGGGATGATGATCGACTCCCAGCAGCAACTACAGCAGGCGTACCACTCAAGGAACCTCCGGAAGAATCCCAGTTAGGAGAGGACTCCTCAGTCTTGCCAGTGACATGGCCTGCAGGACTACTGACGTTCCTGACTGAGGAGGAAGTTGACGTTGAGGGAGTTGGTGGTGTGGCTTGCAGCAGCTTGGGAACAAGAGGAAGAAGGGATTAAGGTGATTTAAACAAACCACATCACCATCAGAATCCTCATCGTCAACTTCCTCAGCACCAGCAACACCCATATCCTCATCCTGGTGTACTTCAACAGTGACATCTTCAATTTGAATATCAGAAACTGGAATGTGGTTGCTACTTCCAGCACTTGCAGAGGGCGTGCAAATGGTGGAAGGAGCCACCTCTTCCCGTCCAGTGTTGGGAAGGTCAGGCATCGCAACCGCCGACACACTTGGACTCTCCTTGGGGATTTGTGATACCATCTTAGAATGCACAGTTCTTTGCTGTGCTTTTTCCAGCTTAACGCTTATCATTTTTCTAGTGGGAGGATGAGGGCTTCCATCGTCATGTGAAGCTGAACCCCTAGTCATGAACATAGGCCAGGGCCTTAGCCATTCCTTGCACTCCATGTCGTAAATGGCATATTGGCAAGTTTACGTTTCTCCTCAGACCATTTCAATTTCTTCTTTTTTTGGGGGGGATCTTTTTACTGAACGTTGGCTTTTTGGATTTTACATGCCCTCTACTATCACATTGGGCACCGGCCTTGGCAGACGACGTTGATGGGATTTCATCGTCTATGTCATGACTAGTGGCAGCAGCTTCAGCACTAGGAGGAAGTGGTTCTTGATCTTTCCATATTTTATCCTCCAAATTTTTGTTCTCCATTATTTTTCTGGAGTTATAGAACAATGGGGGCCATTCCGAGTTGTTCTCTAGCTGTTTTCGTTCGCAGCGCAGCATTTAGGCAAAAAAGCGGCACTTCTGCGCATGCGTATGCGGCGCAATGCGCATGTGCGACGTACTTTCACAACAGCCGTAGTAGTTTCACACAAGGTCTAGCGAAGCTTTTCAGTCGCACTGCTGGCCGCAGAGTGATTGATATGAAGTGGGCGTTTCTGGGAGGTAACTGACCATTTTCGGGGAGTGTGTGGAAAAACGCAGGCGTGTCAGATAAAAACGCAGGCGTGCCTGGGGAAACGCAGGCATGGCTGGCCGAACGCAGGTCGTGTTCATGACGTCAAAACAGGAACTAAACAGTCTGAAGTGATCGCAAGCTAGGAGTAGGTCTGGAGCTGATCAGATACTGCACAATCTTTTTTTGTAGCAGCGCTGCGATCCTTTCGCTCGCACTTCTGCTAAGCTAAAATACACTCCCAGAGGGCAGCGGCTTAGCGTTTGCATGGCTGCTAAAAGCAGCTAGCGAGCGAACAACTCGGAATGAGGGCCAATATGCGGGACAGGAGAGTGTACCTCTACACCACACAGGGCAAACCCTGTGAAAATTATTTGGATTAAATATTAATAACCCCTTTATTTGGAGTAAATAATACACAGCACAGGACAGCGCCACTGAACTTATATGGCAACACCACTGGACTGGACTTATACGGAATTATATGGAAGTATATGGCAGGATCACTGGATTTATACGGCAGTCCGATGGACATATACGGCAGTATCAATGGACATATATGGCAGTATCACTGGACTGGACTTATACACCAGTACCACTGAAATTATATAGCAGGATCACTGGACTTATATGCCAGTACCACTGGAATTATACGGCAGGATCACTGGAATTATATGGCAGGATCACTGAATTTATACGGCAGTACCGCTGGACATATACGGCTGGACATATACTGCAGTACTGCTGGACATATACTGCAGTATCAATGGACATATATGGCAGTATCACTGGACATATACGACAGTATCACTGGACTGGACTTATACGCCAGTACCACTGGACATATACGGCAGTATCACTGGACATATACGGCAGTATCACTGGACTGGACTTATACGCCAGTACCACTGGAATTATATGGCAGGATCACTGGAATTATATGGCAGGATCACTGGAATTATACGGCAGGATCACTGGAATTATATGGCAGGATCACTGGATTTATACGGCAGGATCACTGGAATTATACGGCAGGATCACTGGATTTATACGGCAGTACTGCTGGACATAAACGGCAGTATCACTGGACTGGACTTATACGCCAGTACCACTGTATTTATACGGCAGGATCACTGGACTTATACGGCAAGATCACTGGATTTATACGGCAGGATCACTAATTATACAGCAGGATCACTGGAAGGCAGGATCACTGGATTTATACGGCATGATCACTGGACTTATACGGCAGTATCACTGGATTTATATGGCAGAACCGCTGGACATATACGGCAGGATCACTGGACTTATACAGCAGTATCACTGGATTTATACAGCAGGATCACTGGACTTATATGGCAGGATCACTGGACTTATACGCCAGTACCACTGGAATTATACGGCAGAACCACTGTATTTATTCGGCAGTACCGCTGGACATATACAGCAGTCTCGCTGTACATATACGGCAGTATCAATGGACATATACGTCAGAATCACTAGAATTATACGGCAGGATCACTGGATTTATACGGCAGTACCGCTGGACATATACGGCAGTATCACTGGACATATATGGCAGGATCACTGGACATATACGGCAGTACCACTGGACATATACGGCATCACAGGGAGACCACCACTGGACCGATGCAGGACAACACAGCACCACTGCAATGGATTGGACTTATACAGCAGCACTGGACATATGGAAGCAGAGGACACCACCACTGTGACTGGACTGATGCAGCACAACACACCACCACTGGACTGATGCGGCACAACCACTGGCAAAACTACTGTCCCCACATCCACTGAGATGGCTTGAAGGCGCAGTAATGCGGGGGTGCCGCCGCTTCCACTGATTGCTGTTGTGAGTTTTGGGAAGGAGCCGGAGGGCACAACGTGCGCCTCTCCTGTGTGTCCCTCCTGGGTCTCCGGCGGCGTGTCTGTCAAACGAAGTGCCGGTTCATAAGCCAATCAGACCTCGCGGACCGGCAGCCAATCAGGAGCTGCAGCTGGCGGCCCGCGAGCTCTGATTGGCTCATGAATCGGCACCTCATTTTACAGACACGCCGCTGGAGACACAGGACGGACACAGCCAGGAAAGGCGCACGCTGTGCCCTCTGGCTCCTTCCCAAAACTCACAGCAGCGGGGGAGCCCAGGGAGGGTGTGTAACTGGCACTGGGAGGCATATTTGGCACTGGGGGTATATGTGTAACTGGCACTGGGGGGCATATTTGGCACTGCGGGTATATGTGTAACTGGCACTGGGGGGGCATATTTGGCACTGGGAATATATGTGTACCTGGCACTGGGGGGGCATATATGGCACTGGGGGTATATGTGTAGCTGGCACTGGGGGGCATATGGGGCACTGGGGGCATATGTGTATCTGGCACTGGGAGGACATATTTTGCACTGGGGGCATATGTGTTTCTGACACTATGGGGGCATATTTTTATCTGGCACTGTGGGGGAATATCTGGCACTGGGGGGCATATGTGGCACTGGGAGCACAGCACTAGCAACAAGCATTACTCCCTGGTAACAAGCACAACACCCAGATCATGAAATCCCTGGCAACAACCATTACCCCCTAGCAACAAGCATGACACCCAGTACATGAAACCCCTGGCAACAAATATTACCCCCTGGCAGCAAGCTTGAAACCCAGCACATGATACCTCTGGCAACAAGCATAACACCTATTGCATGAAACCCCTGGCAACGAGCATGACACCCTGAGCATGAAAACCCCTGGCACCATGCATGGAACCAAGAGCATGAAACTCCTGGCTACGAGCAGGTAATTTAAAAGTAATTAGAAGCCTTACTGTAGGGCTTAATGTGTAATGGGCATTGCGGTGTGTGGCATAATGTATCACAGGCATTACGGTGTGTAGTATACTATATCACGGACATTGTGGTATGTGGTATAATGTCTCAGGGGCATTGCAGTGTGTGACATAATGTATAACAGGCATTGCAGTGTGTGGCATAATGTATCACGGACATTGTAGTGTGCGGCATAATGTATCACGGACATTGTGGTGTGTGTCATAATGTGGCACAGGCATTGTATGTGCTATAATGTATAAGGGGCATTGCAATGTGTAGCATAATGTATAACGGGCAGGGCCGGACTGGCCATCTGGCACTTCTGCCAAATGCCAGAAGGGCCAATGGCCCCGTGCGCCGGTCCAGCCAGCAGCAGCAGCAGTTTGCTTCCGAGCCGAGGAGCCGTGAAACGTGCTAAGCCCCGCCCACTTCTATGACAACAGCTGAACTGTCCGTCCACCGAACGTGCTTTCTAGCAGTCTGCCCCACGTGATGGCTGTGGACTGTAGCATGCAGCTGAGATTCCTCCAGCCCCACAGCACACAAAGCAGACGATGACACTAGCTGCTGCTGCTGCTGTCTGTCCAAGCATAGAGATAACAAGACTACAGGTAAAACAGCCAGCAATACATACAATTGAAGAGTGACTGGTGGTGTTAACCCCTGCAGTGCCTTTCGGCTGTGCACACAAGCTAATTGCCTTTATAAAAATGATGACACTACCCCTTTTCACCTTCATTATTTAACCTGTAGACAGGGCCGAAACTAGGATTTTCGGCACCCGGGGCAAGGCTGCACTTTGGCGCCCCCCCCCCCAACGCACCACACACACATTATCACACTAAATGACCATATATTTAGAAAAAAGTGGATACTATTAGACGATATTGCCCCCCTGTGTGCCCTAGATGCCCTAAGCATCTGTCATATGGCACACAGCAGCGTGTTCCCCACATGTCCACTGTGTGCCCCAGATGTGCTTAACTTCTGTCACATGGCCTCCCTAACAGCGTCTTCCACTACATGCCCCGTTTGTCCCCATACATTGCACGACGTAACTGCACTGCATCATTACACTACATCACTATCGACATCACAAATATCCCCCTATATGCCACACTGCACTACACTACATACCCCTATACACTGTACTACATTACTACACTATAACCCCTTATACGCTGCACTACATTACTACACTACATGTTCCTATACACTGCACTACATACCATATCTACTACACTACATAACTACACTACAGCCCCCATTCCCTACAATAACATTACAACATCTTACTGACTCCACATAAGCTTACCTTGAGTAAGGTGTGTCTTTAATTCTTAGCTCCTCTGTGCTACTATGGAGATCCATAGTTTAAATTAGGGCAGCATGGAGTGGGCTCGGTGGATGAAGGGGGGCGTGCCACCTGGTTCACATCAGCGCAGCACACGGGTGGCTGGTCCTGGAGCAGGGACCAGCCGCCATATAATAAAGGTCACTTGCAGAGGAGGCAGGGCGTAGCAGAGATTGCAGGGCGGGAGGCAGGGCGTAGCAGAGATTGCACTGACACTCTGCTGGCCGCCTCCTCTTCTCTGGCCGGGCCGCCTGCTAGTGACTTCAGCAGGCTGCCAGAGAGCGGAGACATCACAGCGGTGCCTGAACCTTGGACTGGTGGTGAGTGACAGCCACGGCTGGGAGAGGCAGACTCGGGAGGCGCGGCTTCACCAGTGCTCCAAGGAGAAGCCAGCATCTGTGTCACAGCTCCATCGCGGGTCCGCCTCTCACAGCCGCGAGCTCCAAGTTATGTATACCAATGCTGCTGCCGGGTCTGCCACCTGTTCTCTCTCTCTCTCTGCGCCCCCCAGAATGCTGCGCCCAGGTCACGTGCCCCCCTAGCCCCCCGCTAGTTACGGCCCTGCTGTAGAGCAGTCCAATTTGCTGGTCATTTAAGATTAAAAAGACTTTTTGCTTTTAAAGTAATTTACAAGTATCACTGCTTGATAGTTCTGTATTTTTATTTGCAGAGTCCTATCCATCTCTTTTGTATTCCACATTGCACAGCACAGTCACTGGTGGGATAGAACTACGGGTCCATACACACTATGTGATGTCACAGACGATATCGCTCATTTTCAGCTTTCTGAGCAACATCGTTTGTGATATCGCCAGTGTGTATGCTACAGACAAGGAATGATGCGCGCTTCCTTACTTCGTTATTGTCCATCTTTCGGCGGCTGTGCATGCAGCTCAATTTGATCCAACACTGCATGCACGGGCTGACCGCAGCATGACGTTACTGTACGATATCGCTTGCGATATCATACAGTGTGTATGCACAATGTCGGCGGCCTGGGAGCGGACGAGAAACACTATGCGATATTGATCATGGAGCATATCGCTTAATGTGTACGGACCTTAAGTTTTGTGACTTTATAAGGGGCATTACTGTGTGTGTGGCATAATTTCTCATAAGGGATATTACTACTGTGTGGTATAACGTGAATGGGGGACCCTACTAATGCATGGCATAACATGAATCGGGGCCCTACTTGGTATAATGGGTTTTATTTAATATATAAAATCACAGTCAAAAAATGCTTCTCTTATAACTAAATGAATATACATATAAAAATACACATAAAAAATACAATGAAACTGCTGTGCGCAGTAGATCAAAATCCCACTAATTAACAGTAGTAAGAAACAAGGTGTATATGAAAGATATCAGGGATAGTAAATCAATCAATAATGCACATTATATGCATGCCTAGGATAAGTGCTTTACCATGAACTACAATTAAGGGGGTAATTCCAAGTTGATCGCAGCAGGAATTTTTTTTAGCAGTTGGGCAAAACCATTGCACTGCAGGGGGGCAGATATAACATGTGCAGAGAGAGATAGATTTGGGTGTGGTGAGTTCAATCTGCAATATAACTTGCAGTGTAAAAATAAAGCAGCCAGTATTTACCCTGCACAGAAACAAAATAACCCACCCAAATCTAACACTCTCTGCAAATGTTATATCTGCCCCCCCCCCCCCCTGCAGTGCACATGGTTTTGCCCAACTGCTAAAAAATTTCCTGCTGCGATCAACTTGGAATTACCCCCTAAGTGCAGTTATAAGGGAAAACAACAGACTCCTTTATACGCAGAGCTGTATAGCTCTGTTTAGATGGCGCAGTTCTTAATTAAACCTGAAGATGGTTATCTGGGTAGTTTCTCTGATCACTTTACTAAATAGATGACCAAGTGGGTGAAGTTGGACATATAGGGCAGGATGTAAAAGCATCGGAGTTTGCCGGAGGTGCAGGATGCCGGCTGAACTTGGATGTTTTTTTAAAGCAGCAATAATTTACAAGGCATGGTTTTGCCTTGTAAATGAATGCTGCTTTAAAAAACATCCGAGTTAGGCTGGCAACCTGCACCTCCGGCAATCTCAGACGCTATTACATCCCACCCATAGGGGGTCATTCCGAGTTGTTCGCTCGTTATTTTTTTCTCGCAACGGAGCGATTAGTCGCTAATGCGCATGCGCAATGTCCGCAGTGCGACTGCGCCAAGTAAATTTGCTATGCAGTTAGGAATTTTACTCACGGCATTACGAGGTTTTTTCTTCGTTCTGGTGATCGTAATGTGATTGACAGGAAGTGGGTGTTTCTGGGCGGAAACTGGCCGTTTTATGGGAGTGTGTGAAAAAACGCTACCGTTTCTGGGAAAAACGCGGGAGTGGCTGGAGAAACGGAGGAGTGTCTGGGCGAACGCTGGGTGTGTTTGTCAGGCCCGGCGACAGGGGGGGTCAAAGGGGACACCCGTCCCGGGCCCCGTCATTGTGAGGGGCCCTCAAGGTCCAGCGGTGGCAGCATATCATAATAAATGTACATAAATCTATAACTCGCGGCACCGCACCAGCCGCGTGCGGCCCGCTGTGTGGTTGAGTTGTTGTTTTTTGCGGCAGCACCCCCCCCATCCCCCCAAGCCGTGTGGTCACCCCCTCAGTGCACAGCCCCAGCCAGGTCAGCTGTCAGCCTGAGCCAGCCAGTCCCCGGCCGTGCTGTATGCTGTGCAGTGCACTGACGTTGCACCAGTCACACACGATGACGCCCGTCCGGACCGCCCCTCCTCTTCGAGTCCTCACCGCACACCTCCGTGTCTCTGCTGTGTGAGCTGTAAGGAGCCGGAGCGCCAAGCAGGAGTGGCCCAGGACAGTACTGCGGGATTCTGAGCCTGGTCAATTAGCGGCGCCGGCGGCTGTGTGTTGCTGCTGGTAAGGCTCTCCAACTCCAGAATGTTTAGGGATTTGGGTTTGGTTTGGGGCTTTGGGATTGGTTTGGGTTGGGCTGCGGGCAGGCAGGCACATTATGCATGCAGCATTCTGCACATATAGATGCATCTGCATGCATGCATGTCAGATGAGATCAGAGCAGAATGTCTGTGTGGTGGTGACTGGTCTTTCAGGCTCATCTGCTGCTCAGCACAGACAGTACAAAATGCCTGGCCATTGTGTGTCTGGGAATCTTAATTTTGGAAAGAGATGATCCCAATATATCAGTATTGTATTAGGCAGGCGGGGTTGGGATCGGGTGACCGGCGGTCGGGATCCCGGTGGTCAGCATACTGACGCCGGGATACCCACAAGTGGGAATATGGCTGGGCCCCCTGCCGGCATTCTGGCGTCCGGGATCCCGGCGTCGGTATGCTGACCACCAGGATCCCGGCTGCCGGGATCATAACTACATCCCAGGGAGGTGCATGTGACGGTCGTGGGGAAGAACATAGTGCAGACAATGTTTTTAGGGCCGGGTGGGGGGGCCCGCAGAGATATTACTGTACCGGGCCCCAAGATTTCTGTTGCCGGCCCTGGTGTTTGTGACGTCAAACCAGGAACGACAAGCACTGAACTGATCGCACTGGAAGAGTAAGTCTCGAGCTACTCAGAAACTGCACAGAGAAGTCTTTTCGCAATATTGCGAATCTTTCGTTCGCAATTTTACTATGCTAAGATTCACTCCCAGTAGGCGGCGGCTTAGCGTGTGCAAAGCTGCTAAAAGCAGCTTGCGAGCGAACAACTCGGACTGAGGGCCCTAGTCTCTTGAGCGTAGTGTATAATACACAAATCCAGATGTGTAAGGTACCTTAGTATGTATTGGCTCCTTTTCTACAGGTGCAGATCCCAGTCTCAGCTTGGTGAGACCTGTTTGGTTTTACGTATGTTTTCTGCTCTCTCTTTCCTCACAGAGCCTCGCGCCGTTGACTCGGAAGATCCGGAGGTAGGTAGTGGCCGTTTGCATCGGCTGTTAGGAACGTGGTTCAGGTCCACAGAGTACATAGGGCACAAAATTTTGTGTCATAGGAAAGCACTCATCCTAGGAATGCTTATAATGGGGGTCATTCCGAGTTGTTCGCTCGTTGCCGATTTTCGCTATGCTGCGATTAGTTGCAAATTGCGCATGCACAAGGCACGCAGGGCGCATGCGCTTAGTTATTTAACACAAAACTTAGCTGTTTTGCTGTTGCTTCTGCGGTGCTTTTCAGTCGCACTGCTGTTCGGTAAATGATTGACAGGAAAGGGGTGTTTCTGGGCGGCAACTCAGCGTTTTCCCGGCGTTTGCTAAAAAACGCAGGCATGTCAGGGGAAAAACGCGGGAGTGTCTGGAGAAATGGGGGAGTGGCTGACCGAATGCAGGGCGTGTTTGTGACGTCAAACCAGGAACTAAACGGACTGAGCTGATCGCAATTCGTGAGTAGGTCTGGAGCTACTCAGAAACTGCCAAGAATTATTTAGTAGCAATTCTGCTAATCTTTCGTTCGCAATTCTGCTATGCTAAGATATACTCCCAGGGGGCGGCGGCCTAGCATGTGCACTGCTGCTAAAAGCAGTTAGCGAGCGAACAACTCGGAATGAGGGCCAATGTTTCTTACTAATGTTAATTAGCAGGTGTTTGATCTACTGTGCATAGCATGCATAGCATTTTTATATTTTTTATGTGTCTTTTATATGTGCTTTTATATGTGTCTTTATTTAGTAATTATAGAAGAATTTTTTGACTGCAATTTTGTATATTAAATAAAACCCATTATACCAAATTAAAGAGATTATCTTTTGGTTCACTCTAATTTGAGTAGTGCCAGGGATACACCATTCACTACTGTGTGGTATGAATGGGGAGCCCTACTACTGTGTGGCATAACGTGAATGGGGGGCCCCTACTAGTGTGTGGTATACTCTCTTGTCCTCACCTCTCTCTCTTTCTCTCATCCCCACCTCTCTTGTCCTCACCTCTCTCTCTTTCTCTCATCCCCACCTCTCTTGTCCTCACCTCTCTCTCTTTCTTGCCCTCACCTCTATCTCTCAGGTCCTGACTCCTCTCTCTCTCTCTCTCTCATCCCTATCTCTCTTTCTCAATCTTGTTCCTTACTCTCTCCTCGTCCTCATCTCTCTCTCTCTTGTCCTCACCTCTCTCTCTCTTGTCCTCACCTCTCTCTTTCTCTAGTCCCCACCTCTCTTGTCCTCACCTCTCTCTCTCTTTCTTGCCCTCACCTCTCTCTCAGGTCCTGACCTCTTTCTCTCTCTCTCTCTCTCTGCCCACACCTCTTGCTCGCTCTCATCCCCACCTCTCGTTCTTAATCTTGTTCCTTACTCTCTCCTCGTCCTCACCTTTCTCTCTCTTGTCCTCACCTCTCTCTCTTTCTTGCCCTCACCTCTCTCTCAGGTCCTGACCTCTTTCTCTCTCTCTCTCTCTCTCTCTCTCTCTCTCTCTGCCCACACCTCTTGCTCGCTCTCATCCCCACCTCTCATTCTTAATCTTGTTCCTTACTCTCTCCTCATCCTCACCCCTCTCTCTCTTGTCCTCACCTCTCTCTCTTGTCCGCGCAGCCGCTCCTGATTGGCTGCCGGTCCACGGCAGATTTAAAATAGTAGCGCTGTGGTCATAGTAGCCGCACTGCAGTGCCGCACGAAAGGCCGCCGACCACAGCCGCCTCCTCCTCCGTTGCACCGCCGCCGCCCTCTTCCTCCGCTGCACTGGTGCTGCCCTCTGCCTTCTCTGCCGACATCGGTATGGATAAGGTTCTCTGTTTGGCTTTAAGATATAGATTGCCTTGCTCTAGATGGGCGTACAGTGAGGAGCTAAACTGGGTAGACCTGTGCCCTCAGTCCTTCTCTGCACCTCCGCCAGCTTTCACAGCCTCCTCCTCCACACCATCTTTGAGGCCCACAGCCTCCTCCACCCTGCGTCAACCACAGCCTCCTCATCCACCACACCACAGACCACAGCATCTTCATAGTCAGTGAGGTTAAAAAGAGGCAAACTGCCCATCGGGTTCAACCTGTATTCTGTGTTAATCTATACATATTATTATGTGCCTGCTGAAGTAATGGCATAGTATCAATTGAAAACAATGATTCATACCACTCCCAGATAATGTAATGTCCATATGTTATATGGGGTGTCGTACGGTATGCCGGCGCTCGGGCTCCGGGCGCCCAGCATACCGGCGCCGGGAGCCCGACCGCCGGCATACCGACAACGTGGCGAGCGCAAAGGAGCCCCTTGCGGGCTCGCTGCGCTCGCCACACTGCGGGCACGGTGGCGCGCGTATTTATTCTCTCTCCAGGGGGGTCGTGGACCCCCACGAGGGAGAATAGTTGTCGGTATGCCAGGTGTCGGGATTCCGGCGCCGGTATACTGTGCGCCGGGATCCCGACATTCGACATACAGAAGACCACCCGTTATATGCTATAGCCCTGGATACATTTACCAGTTAGGAATTTGTCCAATCCGCTTTTAAATACATTTATAGAGTCTGCCATTATTACCCTCTCCAGCAGGGAGTTCCAAATTTTTATTGCCCTTACCGTAAAGAACCCTTTCCTATGTTGTGTATGGAATTTCCTATCCTCTAACCTAAGCGAGTGCCCATGCATCCTATATAGAGTTCTTTTAATAAACAACTCCACTGCTAGCTCCTTGTAATTACCCTTTACATATTTGAAGATATTAATAATGTTTTCTCTTAGATGCCTATTTTCTAGTGTATACATGTTTAACCTAGCAAGTCTTTCATCATACTCCAGAGTCTCTAACCCTTTTACCAATTTAGTAGCTCTTCTTTGAACTCTTTCTAGTTCCCCGATATCTTTTTTATAATATGGTGCCCAGAACTGAACACAATATTCCAGGTGCGGACGTACCAATGATTTGTACAGTGGCAGGATGAAATCCTCGTCCCTTGTCTCCATGTCCCGTTTAATGCACACAAACACTTTACTTGCCTTCTTTGCCGCACTTTGACTTTGTGTACTGCTATTAAGCCTATTATCTATAAGCACCCCCAAATCTTTTTCCACCATAGTTACCACTATATTTTCCCCATCCAGAGTGTAAGATGCATGTGTGTGTTTTTTCCCCAAAATGCATAACTTTGCATTTGTCTATATTAAACCTCATTCCCCATTTAGATGCCCAGGTTTCCAGTTTAACTAAGTCATTCTGTAAAGACTCCACATCGCCTACTGAATTACCTTACACAGTTTAGTATCATCTGCAAAGTCTGACACTGTGCTTTCCAGGCCTATTCCTAGATCATTGATAAATATGGTGAAGAGCAGTGGGCCAAGAACTGACCCTTGTGGTATTCCGCTGATTACTGGTGCCCAACTGGAGAACCTCCCATTGACCACTACTCATTGCACTCTGTTATCCAGCCAATTACCTATCCATGTACAAATAATATAACCTAGACCAAGTTCCCGTAATTTGTTGATCAGTCTTCTATGAGGCACACTATCAAAGGCTTTTGCAAAATCTAAATACACCACGTCCACTGCTTTTCCATGGTCAAGATTATTGCTCACTTCCTCGTAGAAGCTAATTAAGTTGGTTTGGCATGATCTGTCCCTTACAAACCCATGCTGACTTTTACTAATAAACTTTGTGGCCTGTAGGTGATCCCGTATGCTATCCCTCAAAATGCCTTCCAATATTTTACCCACTATAGAGGTTAAACTAACTGGTCTATAGTTTCCAGGATCATTTTTATTTCCATTTTTAAATAAAGGCACTACCTCCGCTATGCGCCAATCCCTTGGTACCATGCCTGATCTAATTGAACTATGGAAAATCAAGTATAGGGGTTTTGCTAGCTGTAACCTAAGCTCCATAATAACCCTTGGATGAATACCGTCTGGCCCTGGTGATTTATTAATTTTCACGTTACCTAGTCTCTCCAGGACTACTTCCTCACTTAAACAAGCATCAAGCTAAGAGTCATTATCCTCACTGTCGTTATCCACTAATGTCACCAGCTCATCCTCCCTGGTAAATACTGATAAAAAGAAATTGTTCAATATTTCCCAATATTTGTCATCATTTATCAAAGCTCCCAATTCATCTTTTAAAGGGCCTACGTTCTCCTTCTTTAACCTTTTACTGTTTATATATTTATAAAACTTTTTAGGATTGGTTTTACTCTCTGTAGCGATTTTTTTTTTCCGTTTATAATTTTAGCTGCCCTTATCGCTTTTTTACATTTTTTATTGCATTCCTTGTAATACCGGAATGACTCCTCCCCTCCATTAGATTGAAATGTTTTGAAAGCACACCTCTTATTAGCCATTGCTTCCTTGACCTCCTTATTAAGCCACATTGGTTTTTGTTTAGTTCTCCTGCGTTTACTGCTGATGGGAATGAATTTGTGAATATTGTTTTCAAGCAACCCTTTAAAAGCCTCCCACATTTCCGATGTGTCCTTGCCTTGAAACAAAGCTTCCCAGTTAATGTCATTTAGTGCCTATCTCAGCATATTGAAGGCATATTGAAGTTAGCTTTTCTAAAGTTAAATGTTTTCGGCGCTCCCTTATAGCTATGTTTCTTAAAACTGATGTCGAATGTGATCATGTAGTGATCACTGTTTCCCAAGGTCTCCCCAACTTTGGTGTTTGATATAATGTCCACATTATTGGTAATAACTAGGTCCAGAATAGTTTTACCTCTAGTTGGGTCCTCATCTAATCGAGTCAAGAATTGATCCCTCAATATATTTAAAAACCTGCTGCTCCTAGTTTTTACACATGAATCGTTACTCCAATTTATATCAGGATAGTTGAAGTCCCTCAACACTAGGATGTCCCCCATTACTGATATTTTTTCAATTTGGTGTCAGAGTTGTTCCTCATCGTGTACGCTTATATCCGGTTGCTTGTAGCACATGCCAATGATTAGTTTTTTTGATTCAGTGCCCTCACTTGTGATCTCAACCTCAGCACTGCCACTGCTAAATAGGTAATCTTACCCTGCTGCCTTTCTCTCTCCCTAGTCCCTACTGTATGCCCTTGCTGTCCCTCTCTCTGTCACTGTCCCTATGTCCCTGCTGTCACTTTCCCTGTCCCTCTGTCACTCTCCCTGTCCCTGTGTCCCTGCTGTCCCTCTCCCTAAATTTTGTCTCATTCCATGTGGCATAATGTGAATTTTGGCTCATACCGTGTGCTATAATGTGAATTTTGTCTCATTCCGTGTGCTATAATGTGAATTTCGGCTCATTTTGTGTGCTATAATGTGAATTGTGGCTTATTCCGTGTGCTATAATGTGAATTGCGGCTCATTCCGTGTGCTAAAATGTGAATTGCGGCTCATTCCGTGTACTATAATGTGAATTTTGGCTCATACCGTGTGCTATAATGTGAATTTTGGCTCATACTGTGTGCTATAATGTGAATTGCAGCTCATTCCGTGTGCTATAATGTGAATTTCGGCTCATTCTGTGTGCTATTATGTGAATTTCGGCTCATTCCGTGTGCTATAATGTGAATTGCGGCTCATTCCGTGTGCTATAATGTGAATTGCGGCTCATTCCGTGTGCTATAATGTGAATTTCGGCTCATTCCGTGTGCTATAATGTGAATTGCGGCTCATTCCGTGTGCTATAATGTGAATTGCAGCTCATTCCGTGTGCTATAATGTGAATTGCGGCTCATTCCGTGTACTATAATGTGAATTTTGGCTCATACCGTGTGCTATAATGTGAGTTTTGGCTCATACTGTGTGCTATAATGTGAATTGCAGCTCATTCCGTGTGCTATAATGTGAATTGCGGCTCATTCCGTGTGCTATTATGTGAATTTCGGCTCATTCCGTGTGCTATAATGTGAATTGCGGCTCATTCCGTGTGCTATAATGTGAATTGCGGCTCATTCCGTGTGCTATAATGTGAATTTCGGCTCATTCCGTGTGCTATAATGTGAATTGCGGCTCATTCCGTGTGCTATAATGTGAATTGCGGCTCATTCCGTGTGCTATAATGTGAATTGCGGCTCATTCCGTGTGCTATAATGTGAATTACGGCTCATTCCGTTTGCTATAATGTGAATTACGGCTCATTCCGTTTGCTATAATGTGAATTACGTCTCATTCCGTGTGCTATAATGTGAATTTTGTTTCATACTGTGTGGTATAATGTGAAAGGGGCACCAGTACTAGATAGTATAAGGGGTCCTACTATTGTGGTGCATAATGTGTATAAGGGGTATATGGTGTGGTAAACTGCACTGAAGGACATGCCCCATTTTGAGTGGCCATGCCCCTTTTCCTTTACTTTTCCATACCCCCACTTCAACATTTCTACTTCAACCACTGGTTGTGTGTATTTTAATAGAAAATGATGTACACTTGTATGTTGTTATAATATTAATTATATTTGTAAGAGCATAGACTAAGAAGTAGGAGAAGTCAGGAATAGTAAGGGGAGGAGTCAGATGCTGACACCGAGGTGGGCCGGTGTGCTTCAGAAATGCCGGGGCCTATTTTTAGTCCCAGTCCGGCCCTGATAACGGGCATTGCGATGCGTGGCATAATGTGTCACAGGCATTACAGTGTGTGACATAATGTGTCGGGGGCATTACGGTGTGAGACATATTGTGTCATGGGCATTATTGTCTGTGGCATAATGTCTAAGGGCCAGTGTAGTATCTGGCATAATGTATACTGGGCATTACTATAAGGAGGAAAAATGACAAATAATGTAAGGGGCATGAATCAGGATTATTTTTTTTCCTGTGGTGGCCAACGTCTGGGTGTGCAGGTTGCAAAACTGGGGTATAAAGTAGTCTTTTCCTGCAATGCCACGCCCCTTTATGCAACGCCACATCCATTTCAGCAAGGCCACACCACTTTTGCGGTGCAAGCAGATTCATCCCTTTGCTAGTGGCAATTATGGGGGGGGGGGCACCAGAGAATGATTTGGCTTAGGGGAGAAGAATTTCTAGTTACGCCACTGAGCACAAGACAACACCACTGGACTGGACTTATACAGCAGCTCTGGACATATGGCAGCAGAGGACACAACCACTGTGACTGGACTGATGCAGCACAAGACACTACCACTGAGGACGGAGATACGTCCTCTCTCTACACTCTCCAATGCCGGAGTGAAAATGGTGGTGACGCGCATTGCCGTAACTAGACATTTTAGCGCTGTGTGCAAAAAAACAGCATCGGTGCCCCCGCCCCCCAAATATAAAACTGGGCCAATGCGCGCAGTAGGCGTGCGCCAAAATATAGGAGTGTGGCTTTATGGGGAAGGACTGTGTCCACATAGCTCCCTTTTACACAGTAAGGCAGGCAGAGCTTCCTTTTACACAGTACGGCAGGTAGAGTCCCCTTTTACACATTAGGCAGGTATTTTACACAGTACGGCACATAGCGTACCATTTTACACATTACAGCAGCAGAGTCCCATTTTACACATTATAGCAGCAGAGTCCCGTTTTACACATTACAGCAGCAGAGTCACCCTTTCTTACATATTACAGCAACAGAGAGTGATTGTGTGTGTGTGTGTGTGTGTATGTGTGTCTCAAGTTACCTGTTAGGGCGATGCGGCATCCAGGACTACCAGCAGCAGACACTCATTTACTGGCGCTCACAGTCCCCTCTCCAATGCTCAGGCTGCGGCGGGTGTTACAGTAGAGGCAGCGGCGGCTCCTATACGGGACCAGGCGGCTGAAGGAGCGCTCCCTCTCTCCATTTCAGAGGTGGCGGTGGCGGGTCTCCCTGGCGGCATGAACAGAGGCAGCAGCGGCTCCTATACGGGACCAGGTGGCTGAAGGAGCGCTCCCACTCCACTTCAGAGATGGTGGCGGAGCTCACAACCAGATTACCATACGACGGGTAACACCAAATGGCGTGCTCCCCGTCGCTTACAGAGGCAGGCACCGGTGGACAGCAGAAATTTCACTACTCCATCACTGACTAAAACAGCCGTAGATAGGGGTGTGCTGCCAGATGGTGCGCCTTCACTGCACTTGCGCTGTGGGCAAGGCACCATCGGCACACACCTAGTTACGGCCCTGGTGACGTGCGGCTCCTTATATGGAATCCAAACCCCAAAAGAATCTGACAGCGTGATGATGACGTTTTGCCTCGTTCTGGTTTCCGAGTCAGGCGGGAAAACCCGATCCGGTCTCGCGACGTTAAGTCCAGGGGGTTCGGTTCTCTGAGAACCGAATCCGCTCATCTGTAGTTAAAACTAGTGATGTGCACCGGAAATTTTTTGGGTTTTGTGTTCTGGTTTTGGGTTCGGTTCCACGGCCGTGTTTTGGATTCGGACGCGTTTTGGCAAAACCTCATCGAAAATTTTTTGTCGGTTTCGGGTGTGTTTTGGATTCGGGTGTTTTTTTTCAAAAAACCCTAAAAACAGCTTAAATCATAGAATTTGGGGGTCATTTTGATCCCATAGTATTATTAACCCCAATAACCATAATTTCCACTCATTTTCAGTCTATTCTGAACACCTCACACCTCACAATATTATTTTTAGTCCTAAAATTTGCACCGAGGTCGCTGGATGGCTAAGCTAAGCGACCCAAGTGGCCGACACAAACACCTGGCCCATCTAGGAGTGGCACTGCAGTGTCAGGCAGGATGGCACTTCAAAAAAATTGTCCCCAAACAGCACATGATGCAAAGAAAAAAAGAGGCGCAATGAGTTAGCTGTGTGACTAAGCTAAGCGACCCAAGTGGCCGACACAAACACCTGGTCCATCTAGGAGTGGCACTGCAGTGTCAGGCAGGATGGCCCTTCAAAAAAATACTCCCCAAACAGCACATGATGCAAAGAAAAATGAAAGAAAAAAGAGGTGCAAGATGGAATTGTCCTTGGGCCCTCCCCCACCCACCCTTATGTTGTATAAACAGGACATGCACACTTTAACGAACCCATCATTTCAGTGACAGGGTCTGCCACACGACTGTGACTGAAATGACTGGTTGGTTTGGGCCCCCACCAAAAAAGAAGCAATCAATCTCTCCTTGCACAAACTGGCTCTACAGAGGCAAGATGTCAACCTCATAATCATCCTCCGATTCCTCACCCCTTTCACTGTGTACATCCCCCTCCTCACAGATTATTAATTCGTCCCCACTGGAATCCACCATCTCAGGTCCCCGTGTACTTTCTGGAGGCAATTGCTGCTGGTGAATGTCTACACGGAGGAATTGATTATAATTCATTTGAATGAACATCATCTTCTCCACATTTTCTGGAAGTAACCTCGTACGCCGATTGCTGACAAGGTGAGCGGCTGCACTAAACACTCTTTCGGAGTACACACTGGAGGGAGGGCAACTTAGGTAGAATAAAGCCAGTTTCTGCAAGGGCCTCCAAATTGCCTCTTTTTCCTGCCAGTATACGTACGGACTGTCTGACGTGCCTACTTGGATGCGGTCACTCATATAATCCTCCACCATTCTTTCAATGGTGAGAGAATCATATGCAGTGACAGCAGGGCCGGTTCAAGGGCGCTCTGCGCCCCGGGCAGGAAAATGGGTGTGGCCTAATACAGGGGGCGTGGTCAGTTACGCCCCCTGTACATTGCTAGCGCCGCTTGAATGCTGAGCGGTGCGCGATGGCGTCATTGCGCACCGCACAGCAAAAGGTCCTCTCCATGAAGGGAAACTAGACGCTATGCGTCTAGTTCCCTTCGTGGAGAGGACCTTTGCTGTGCGGTGCGCGATGACGTCATCGCGCACCGCTCAGCAAAGTTACTCTCCACGAAGGGAAACTAGACGCATAGCGTCTAGTTCCCATCACAGGAGGCGGACGGGGACGGCAGCGGGCAGCGGAGGCGGACGGGGGACACAGCGGGCAGCAGTGGCGGATCTTGCCACGGTGCGGAGCCCTCCGGATGGCGCCAGCGCCCTCCGGAAGGCGGCACCCCGGGCAAAAGTCCTGCTTGCCTGTGGCAAGATCCGCTACTGAGTGACAGTAGACGACATGTCAGTAATCGTTGGCAGGTCCTTCAGTCCGGACCAGATATCAGCAATCGCTCCAGACTGCCCTGCATCACCGCCAGCGGGTGGGCTCGGAATTCTTAGCCTTTTCCTTGCACCCCCAATTGCGGGAGAATGTGAAGGAGGAGATGGTGACGGGTCACGTTCCGCTTGACTTGACAATTTTCTCACCAGCAGGTCTTTGAACCTCTGCAGACTTGTGTCTGCCGGAAAGAGAGATACAACGTAGGTTTTAAATCTAGGATCGAGCACGGTGGCCAAAATGTAGTGCTCTGATTTCAACAGATTGACCACCCGTGAATCCTGGTTAAGCGAATTAAGGGCTCCATCCACAAGTCCCACATGCCTAGCGGAATCGCTCTGTTTTAGCTCCTCCTTCAATGTCTCCAGCTTCTTCTGCAAAAGCCTGATGAGGGGAATGACCTGACTCAGGCTGGCAGTGTCTGAACTGACTTCACGTGTGGCAAGTTCAAAGGGTTGCAGAACCTTGCACAACGTTGAAATCATTCTCCACTGCGCTTGAGTCAGGTGCGTTACCACCTCTTGCTTCAGATGATGGCAGGGCAGGTTCAGGTATGTTTGGTGGTGCTCCAGTCTTCTGTACGCAGTGCCTGAATGCCGAAAGTGGGCCGCAATTCTTCGGGCCACCGACAGCATCTCTTGCACGCCCCTGTCGTTTTTTTAAATAATTATGCACCACCAAATTCAAGGTATGTGCAAAACATGGACGTGCTGGAATTTGCCCAGATGTAATGCAGGCACAATATTGCTGGCGTTGTCCGATGTCACAAATCCCCAGGAGAGTCCAATTGGGGTAAGCCATTCTGCGATGATCTTCCTCAGTTGCCGTAAGAGGTTTTCAGCTGTGTGCCTATTCTGGAAAGCGGTGATACAAAGCGTAGCCTGCCTAGGAACGATTTGGCGTTTGCGAGATGCTGCTACTGGTGCCGCCGCTGCTGTTCTTACAGCGGGAGGCAATACATCTACCCAGTGGGCTGTCACAGTCATATAGTCCTGAGTCTGCCCTGCTCCACTTGTCCACATGTCCGTGGTTAAGTGGACATTGGGTACAACTGCATTTTTTAGGACACTGGTGAGTCTTTTTCTGAGGTCTGTGTACATTTTCGGTATTGGCTGCCTAGAGAAATGGAACCTAGATGGTATTTGGTACCGGGGACACAGTACCTCAATCAAGTCTATAGTTGGCTCTGAATTAACGATGGATACCGGAACCACGTTTCTCACCGCCCAGGCTGCCAAGGCCTCAGTTATCCGCTTTGCAGCAGGATGACTGCTGTGATATTTCATCTTCCTCGCAAAGGACTGTTGGACAGTCAATTGCTTACTGGAAGTAGTACAAGTGGTCTTCCGACTTCCCCTCTGGGATGACGATCGACTCCCAGCAGCAACAACAGCAGCGCCAGCAGCAGTAGACGTTACACTCAAGGATGCATCGGAGGAATCCCAGGCAGGAGAGGACTCGTCAGACTTGCCAGTGACATGGCCTGCAGGATTATTGGCTTTCCTGGGTAAGGAGGAAATTGACACTGAGGGAGTTGGTGGTGTGGTTTGCAGGAGCTTGGTTACAAGAGGAAGGGATTTAGTGGTCAGTGGACTGCTTCCGCTGTCACCCAAAGTTTTTGAACTTGTCACTGACTTATGATGAATGCGCTGCAGGTGACGTATAAGGGAGGATGTTCCGAGGTGGTTAACGTCCTTACCCCTACTTATTACAGCTTGACAAAGGCAACACACGGCTTGACACCTGTTGTCCGCATTTCTGTTGAAATAATTCCACACCGAAGAGCTGATTTTTTTTGTATTTTGACCAGGCATGTCAATGGCCATATTCGTCCCACGGACAACAGGTGTCTCCCCGGGTGCCTGACTTAAACAAACCACCTCACCATCAGAATCCTCCTTTTCAATTTCCCCCCCAGCGCCAGCAACACCCATATCCTCATCCTGGTGTACTTCAACACTAACATCTTCAATTTGACTATCAGGAACTGGACTGCGGGTGCTCCTTCCAGCACTTGCAGGGGGCGTGCAAATGGTGGAAGACGCAAGCTCTTCCCGTCCAGTGTTGGGAAGGTCAGGCATCGCAACCGACACAATTGGACTCTCCTTGGGGATTTGTGATTTTGAAGAACGCACAGTTCTTTGCTGTGCTTTTGCCAGCTTAAGTCTTTTCTTTTTTCTAGCGAGAGGATGAGTGCTTCCATCCTCATTTGAAGCTGAACCACTAGCCATGAACATAGGCCAGGGCCTCAGGCGTTCCTTGCCACTCCGTGTCGTAAATGGCATATTGGCAAGTTTACGCTTCTCCTCAGACACTTTTAATTTTGATTTTTGGGTCATTTTACTGAACTTTTGTGTTTTGGATTTTACATGCTCTCTACTATGACATTGGGCATCGGCCTTGGCAGACGACGTTGATGGCATTTCATCGTCTCGGCCATGACTAGTGGCAGCAGCTTCAGCATGAGGTGGAAGTGGATCTTGATCTTTCCCTATTTTTTTAACCTCCACATTTTTGTTCTCCATATTTTAATGTGTGGAATTATATGCCAGTATCAATAGCAATGGCCTGCTACTATATATACTGCACACAACTAAAATGCACCACAGGTATACAATGTAGATGGGTAGTATACTTAATGGATGACGAGTGACGACACAGAGGTAGGTACAGCAGTGGCCTACCGTACTGCTATATATAGTATACTGGTGGACACTGTCAGCAACTGCTAAACTAGTCTAAAAAAAATGCACCACAGGTATACAATGTAGATGGATAGTATACTTAATGGATGACGAGTGACGACACAGAGGTAGGTACAGCAGTGGCCTACCGTACTGCTATATATAGTATACTGGTGGACACTGTCAGCAAACTGCTAAACTAGTCTAAAAAAAATGCACCACAGGTATACAATGTAGATGGATAGTATACTTAATGGATGACGAGTGACGACACAGAGGTAGGTACAGCAGTGGCCTACCGTACTGCTATATATAGTATACTGGTGGACACTGTCAGCAAACTGATAAACTAGTCTAAAAAAATGCACCACAGGTATACAATGTAGATGGATAGTATACTTAATGGATGACGAGTGACGACACAGAGGTAGGTACAGCAGTGGCCTACCGTACTGCTATATATAGTATACTGGTGGACACTGTCAGCAAACTGCTAAACTAGTCTAAAAAAAATGCACCACAGGTATACAATGTAGATGGATAGTATACTTAATGGATGACGAGTGACGACACAGAGGTAGGTACAGCAGTGGCCTACCGTACTGCTATATATAGTATACTGGTGGACACTGTCAGCAAACTGCTAAACTAGTCTAAAAAAAATGCACCACAGGTATACAATGTAGATGGATAGTATACTTAATGGATGACGAGTGACGACACAGAGGTAGGTACAGCAGTGGCCTACCGTACTGCTATATATAGTATACTGGTGGACACTGTCAGCAAACTGCTAAACTAGTCTAAAAAAAATGCACCACAGGTATACAATGTAGATGGATAGTATACTTAATGGATGACGAGTGACGACACAGAGGTAGGTACAGCAGTGCACTCTGCACTGTACTCCTGCTATATAATATTTATTATACTGGTGGTCCCCAGTCCCCACAATAAAGCAGCACACTGTGAGCACAGATATGGAGTGTTTTTCAGGCAGACAACGTATACTGGTGGTCACTGTCAGCAAAACTCTGCACTGTACTCCTGCTATAGCTGCTCCCCAGTCCCCACAATTAAGCAATGTGAGCACTCAGCACAGATATATCATGCAGCACACTGAGCACAGATATGGTATGGACTATGGAGCGTTTTTTTCAGGCAGAGAATGGATAAAAAAACTGGTGGTCACTTATCAGCAAAACTCTGCACTGTACTCCTAACAGCTGCTCCCCAATCCTCCCCACAATTAAGCAATAAAAAACAACCAATCAAGTCAACTGTGTTCTACAATAAACGGAGAGGACGCCAGCCACGTCCTCTCCATATCATCTCCAATGCACGAGTGAAAATGGCGGCGACGCGCGGCTGCTTATATAGAATCCGAATCTCGCGAGAATCCGACAGCTGGATGATGACGTTCGGGCGCGCTCGGGTTAGCCTCGGACCCGTGTAAAAAGGGTAAAGTTCGGGGGGTTCGGTTTCTCGGAAACCGAACCCGCTCATCACTAGTTAAAACACACATTTACTAACTTTTAAAAATGAATATAAAAAATCATCTGCTAGTAAATGTGTGTTTTATCCCTGGAAGTCCATCATCGATTGAAATCTATTAAACATCTATCTAAAATCGAACAAAAACAAACTAAATCGACTTTTAGTAAATATACCCCCTGGAAAAGGTTTTCCTGTTATGTACTCAGACCGCTGAAGTTTCACCTGCAATATTCACCACCTGCAGCTCCAACACTTCCAGACTGGTACGATCAATGACACACATTGTCTGAGAATATATTAATTTGGCATTATATGAAATGTAATATGCTATATTGCCTACTTATGTTTCTTATGTGTACTTAATGGGGCAATTTTTGTGCACTCATTTATGTGCTAATTGCTCTTATGACGGTTTTGTTATTTTTTGTATGAATACATTGCCATTGCACTATTTACAAGTCTAAACCTGTTTAGACTTAGCGCCCAAGGTCAATATTTTTTGATCCAACAAAATGAGTTACTTGGTCCAGTGCCCCCACAAATGAAGATTCATACATGAGCAAAGGTGCGGCACTCAGGATACAACAAATGACAAGAAGCAGCCGTTTTATCAACGTTTCAGGGCATTCACTTTCTTCCGGATTTTTCATATCCCCCATCACCCTCACATGTGAAGTGAATACACTGAAACATTGATAGAACTGCTGCTTCTTCTCATCCTGAGTGCAGCACCTTTGCTCATGTATACATCAGTTTTAATAAATTGACATATTGGCAAAATATATACTTCCTGGTTATGGAACCTGTATAGAGGAGGAGGCCATAAATATATTTAATATCAGCTTTCAAGCAAGTTTTTCCTGTAGTGTGCAGTTGTACATAGATGATATTTAGCTTAAGATGTATCACTGTGAAAGAGACGCTAAAGTGATCAGTGAAAGTGCTCTGTTTCACAATCAGATACAAATAGCGGTATCAGTTCTGAATCCATTTATGCTGCTTGCATTATTCTGTGGGCCACCATTGGAAGCATACAGGTACATACCCTCCAATTGTACCTTTTTGGCAGGTACAGTACCTTTTTTTTTATGGTCTGTACCGATTTTTGGCTCTCCAAACTTCCATTGAAAGTATAGGAAAAGGGGCGTGACCACGCCCATTTTACCCATGGCCACGCCCCCTTTCCTAGTTTGTACCGATTTTTATGTGTAAAATGCTGGAGGGTATGCAGGTACCATGCCTCCCGCAGGCCAGCATTGGGACGAGGCTATTATTTTCCTTTATTTTGATGCATATAGATAGTGAAAATGGTAGACGTTTATTAAACCCAGTGAACAAGTAATTAGAAATAAGGGGCCTAATTCAGACCTTATCACTCCTCTATAATTTTGCAGAGGTCTGTGATCAGATAGCCTCCGCCCATAGAGAGTGAAAACCCGCCACGTGAAAGTGTGCCAATGCAAGCGTACGCCGTGTGAAAACTTCAGACAGCGGACATCTGCAAATTCGTTCGCAATTCACTCACCATCAAATGATGTTACCAGTCTGTGCAGTCTGTGCGTAGCCCAGGACTTACTCCTACTGTGCGATACAGACAGGCTGCTCGGGGCCAGAGCTGATGTCACACACCCTCCCTGAAAACGCTTGGGAACACCTGCGTTTTTCCTAACACTTCCAGAAAACGGCTATTTACCACCCCCAAACGTCCGCTTCCTGTCAGTCAACTTTTGTTCGCCCTCCAGTGATAAAAGTTTTCCCACCATTCTTTTGCAGTTTGGCCTCGCGCATGCACATTGCGATCCCTACACATGCATAGTCATTTGATAATCGGCCGCTGTGCACAACAGTGATCAGGTCTGAATTAGGCCCTAGGCTGTCTACTATCCGACTACTTTCATTTTATAACCTGTTATGTAACATTTACAGCAACTGGATTGCAATGACTTACAGCAACTTGTTTGGGACAGTTACATATGCAGCAGTTTTCAGAAATGTCCCCAATCAGTACAAACTTAGCCTATTAACTGCATAGTACTGTTGTCATGGTGATCTCATTGTGATGTATCACTGAGTTCTCAGAACTCCTTATGATGCCCAAGATCTAACTGCTGTATGCCATGGGGAATCTGGAAACCATAATGTGAAATGTATGCATAAGCCCAAGTATCTTTCAAGGACACTAATAATAGCATGGAAGAATGCATATGAAGAGCCCTATATACGGTAAGCTAATATACATAAAGTATGTGTGAGTGATATACAAGGATTGGATAAATCACCAAATGTTCCAAATGTCATAGCCTGCGATCTACAGGCACTGGAATGATTTTGGTGAGATGGTTGTTACCGTTAAATCAGCAATTTGTTTTAAAGCGATCCCAACCTGGTTTTGCCTTAAAACCAATAACCACTTTAAATCAAGTGTCGATCTAGCAAGTACTTATATCTTGTTAGGTAATTTGCATTTTACTTTGCTGTTTTTATTTTAGAGATATAGAAATGTCAGGCTCTGCCACTCTAAAGCTTGAGTGATGCAAAAGTAATAGCATTAATAGAGAAATATACCCTAGTACTCATGCACAGTAGAACATAAGGGTATCTGTCATTCTGCACAGGGCACCATTATTTTTCTGCGTGTCTGCATGTACAGCGGAAGTGCTATAGTAATCCAAACAACCAGTGTTCTTTCTATGTTCAATGTAATATCTCAGTAAAGGAATGTAGTGTATGTGAAATTCATTCTACATCTATGGATATTAGACTCATCACTAATTCTCTTACTTTCCGATATGTTAGGAAACTGAAATGTAACACAGGTATTCTTCAGCGGGGAAATAGAAAAAACTACATAATTAGAATTTTAAAAAACCTCCCCTAAGGGTAAGAAAATTGGGTTGACGTAATGACGTCATTACCGATGCATAGCTTATATTGCATGAACGATAACGCCCAAATGGTCAATATTTACATTGCGCCCAAACCGGACAATCAGATTAAAAAAAAAAAAAATCTCCCCTAAGGGTAAGAAAATTGGGTTGACATAATGACGTCATTACCGATGCATGGCTTGTGTTGCGTGAACGATAACGCCCAAATGGTCAATATTTACGGATATATAAAACGGATTAATATTTACTTACATTAACAAGTCTCAATTTTACATCTCTATAGATTTACCAAATTTTGAACACACATTTATATTTACAACTGTAGAACAGCTAGTATATATATATATATATATATATATATATATATATATATATATAAAATAAGATTTTACTCACCGGTAAATGTATTTCTCGTAGTCCGTAGTGGATGCTGGGGACTCCGTAAGGCCCATGGGGAATAGTCGGGCTCCGCAGGAGACTGGGCACTCTAAAGAAAGATTTAGTACTACCTGGTGTGCACTGGCTCCTCCCTCTATGCCCCTCCTCCAGACCTCAGTTAAGGAAACTGTGCCCGGAAGAGCTGACATTACAAGGAAAGGATTTTGGAATCCAGGGTAAGACTCATACCAGCCACACCAATCACACCGTATAACTCATGATAAACTTACCCAGTTAACAGTATGAACAACAAACAAGCATCACTCAACTGAAGCCACATAACATAACCCTTTAGTAAGCAATAACTATATACACGTATTGCAGAAAGTCCGCACTTGGGACGGGCGCCCAGCATCCACTACGGACTACGGGAAATAGATTTACCGGTGAGTAAAATCTTATTTTCTCTAACGTCCTAGTGGATGCTGGGGACTCCGTAAGGACCATGGGGATTATACCAAAGCTACCAAACGGGCGGGAGAGTGCGGATGACTCTGCAGCACTGAATGGGCAAACTCAAAGTCCTCCTTAGCCAGGGTATCAAACTTGTAGAACTTTGCAAATGTGTTTGAACCCGACCAAGTAGCAGCTCGGCAAAGCTGTAAAGCCGAGACCCCTCGGGCAGCCGCCCAAGAAGAGCCCATCTTTCTTGTGGAATGGGATTTCACTGATTTAGAATGAGCCTGCTGAATCGTGCCACAGATCCAGCGAGCAATAGTTTGCTTTGAAGCAGGAGCACCCAGCTTGTTGGATGCATACAGGACAAACAGCGAGTCAGTCTTCCTGACTCCAGCCGTTCTGGTCACATAAATCTTCAAAGCCCGGACTACGTCAAGCAACTTGGAATCCTCCAAGTCACAAGTAGCCGCAGGCACCACAATAGGTTGGTTCAAATGAAAGGATGACACCACCTTTGGCAGAAATTGCGGACGAGTCCGCAATTCTGCCCTATCCATATGGAAAACCAGATAGGGGCTTTTACATGACAAAGCCGCCAATTCTGACGCCTAGCCGAAGCTAAGGCCAACAGCATGACCACTTTCCACGTGAGATACTTTAGCTCCACGGTCTTAAGTGGCTCACACCAGTGAGATTTCAGGAAACACAACACCACGTTAAGATCCCAAGGTGCCACTGGTGGCACAAAAGGGGGCTGAATATGCAGCACTCCCTTAACAAACGTCTGAACCTCAGGCAGTGAAGCCAGTTCTCTTTGGAAGAAAATGGATAGGGCCGAAATCTGGACCTTTATGGACCCTAATTTTAGGCCCACAGTCACTCCTGACTGTAGGAAGTGCAGGAATTGACCCAGCTGGAATTCCTCTGTAGGGGCCTTCCTGGCCTCACTCCAAGCAACATATTTTCGCCATATACGGTGATAATGCTTTGCTGTCACGTCCTTCCTAGCCTTTATCAGCGTAGGAATAACTTCATCCGGAATGCCTTTTTCCGCTAGGATCCGGCGTTCAACCGCCATGCCGTTAAACGCAGCCGCGGTAAGTCTTGGAACAGACAGGGTCCTTGTTGTAACAGGTCCTGTCTGAGAGGCAGAGGAAATGGGTCCTCTGTGGTCATTTCTTGCAATTCCGGGTACCAAGTCCTTCTTGGCCAATCCGGAACAATGAATATTGTTCTCACTCCTCTTTTTCTTACAATTCTCAGCACCTTTGGTATGAGAGGAAGAGGAGGAAACACATAGACCGACTGGAACACCCACGGTGTTACTAGTGCGTCCACAGCTATCGCCTAAGGGTCCCTTGACCTGGCGCAATACCTTTTTTGCTTTTTGTTGAGACGGGATGCCATCATGTCCACCTGTGGCAGTTCCCATCGATTTGCAATCTGCGTGAAGACTTCTTGATGAAGTCCCCACTCTCCCGGGTGGAGGTCGTGCCTGCTGAGGAAGTCTGCTTCCCAGTTGTCCACTCCCGGAATGAACACTGCTGACAGTGCTAGTACGTGATTCTCCGCCCAACGAAGAATCCTGGTGGCTTCTGCCATTGCCACCCTGCTTCTTGTGCCGCCCTGGCGGTTTACATGGGCCACTGCAGTGATGTTGTCTGACTGAATCAGCACTGGTTGGTTTCGAAGCAGAGGCTCCGCTTGACACAGGGCGTTGTATATGGCCCTTAGTTCCAGGATATTGATGTGCAGACAAGTCTCCTGACTTGACCACAGCCCCTGGAAGTTTCTTCCTTGAGTGACTGCCCCCCATCCTCTGAGGCTTGCATCCGTGGTCACCAGGACCCAGTACTGTATGCCGAACCTGCGGCCCTCGAGGAGGTGAGCACTTTGCAGCCACCACAGAAGAGACACCCT
This sequence comes from Pseudophryne corroboree, assembly GCF_028390025.1. Classification (NCBI taxonomy): domain Eukaryota; kingdom Metazoa; phylum Chordata; class Amphibia; order Anura; family Myobatrachidae; genus Pseudophryne; species Pseudophryne corroboree. The sequence goes on along the minus strand of NC_086449.1, from coordinate 266,882,720 downwards.
GGCCCTGGGGGACAGGGTGATCAGCCGATGCATCTGAAGATGCGATCCGGACCACTTGTCCAACAGATCCCACTGAAAAATCCTCGCATGGAACCTGCCGAAGGGAATGGCTTCGTATGACGCCACCATCTTTCCCAGGACTCGCGTGCAGTGATGCACCGATACCTGTTTTGGTTTTAGGAGGCCTCTGACCAGAGTCACGAGCTCCTGAGCCTTCTCCTCTGGGAGAAACACCTTTTTCTGGTTTGTGTCCAGAATCATGCCCAGGAAGGGCAGACGTGTCGTAGGAATCAGCCGCGACTTTGGAATATTCAGAATCCAGCCGTGCTGTTGCAACACTTCATGAGAGAGTGCTACGCTGATCAGCAACCGCTCCCTGGACCTCGCCTTTATGAGGAGATCGTCCAAGTATGGGATAATTGTAACCCCTTGCTTCCGAAGGAGCACCATCATTTCCGCCATCACCTTGGTAAATATTCTCGGTGCCGTGGACAGGCCAAACGGCAACGTCTGGAATTGGTAATGACAGTCCTGTACCACAAACCTGAGGTACTCCTGATGAGGTGGATAAATGGGGACATGCAAGTACGCATCCTTGATGTCCAGAGACACCATAAAATCCCCTTCCTCCAGGCTTGCAATGACCGCCCTGAGCGATTCCATCTTGAACTTGAATTTCTTCAGATAAATATTCAGGGATTTTAAATTCAAAATGGGTCTGACCGAACCGTCCGGTTTCGGTACCACAAACATGGTGGAATAGTAACCCCCTCCCTGTTGAAGGAGGGGAACCTTCACGACCACCTGCTGGAGATATAGCTTGTGAATTGCTGCCAACACTACCTCCCTTTCCCTGGGGGAAGCTGGCAAGGCCGATTTTAGGTAACGGTGAGGGGGCGTCACCTCGAATTCCAGCTTGTATCCCTGAGACACAATTTGTATAGCCCAAGGATCCACCCGTGAGCGAACCCACTGGTGGCTGAAATTTCGGAGACGCGCCCCCACCACTCCTGGCTCCGCCTGTGGAGCCCCAGCGTCATGCGGTGGATTTAGTGGAAGCCGGGGAGGACTTTTGTTCCTGGGAACTAGCTGCATGGTGCAGCTTTTTTCCTCTACCCCTGCCTCTGGCAAGAAAGGATGCACCTCTGACTTTCTTGCTTTTCTGTGAACGAAAGGACTGCATTTGGTAATACGGTGCTTTCTTTGGCTGTGAGGGAATATATGGCAAGAAATTTGACTTCCCAGCCGTAGCCGTGGAAACTAGGTCCGAGAGACCGTCCCCAAACAATTCCTCACCCTTATAAGGCAACACCTCCATGTGTTTTTTAGAGTCGGCATCACCTGTCCATTGCCGAGTCCATAAGACCCTTCTGGCAGAAATCGAAATTGCGTTTATTCTAGAGCCCAGCAGGCAAATGTCCCTCTGGGCATCCCGCATATATAGGACAGCGTCTTTGATATGTCCTAGGGTCAGTATTAGAGATGAGCGCCTGAAATTTTTCGGGTTTTGTGTTTTGGTTTTGGGTTCGGTTCCGCGGCCGTGTTTTGGGTTCGAACGCGTTTTGGCAAAACCTCACCGAATTATTTTTGTCGGATTCGGGTGTGTTTTGGATTCGGGTGTTTTTTTCCAAAAACACTAAAAAACAGCTTAAATCATAGAATTTGGGGGTCATTTTGATCCCAAAGTATTATTAACCTCAAAAACCATAATTTACACTCATTTTCAGTCTATTCTGAATACCTCACACCTCACAATATTATTTTTAGTCCTAAAATTTGCACCGAGGTCGCTGTGTGAGTAAGATAAGCGACCCTAGTGGCCGACACAAACACCGGGCCCATCTAGGAGTGGCACTGCAGTGTCACGCAGGATGTCCCTTCCAAAAAACCCTCCCCAAACAGCACATGACGCAAAGAAAAAAAGAGGCGCAATGAGGTAGCTGTGTGAGTAAGATTAGCGACCCTAGTGGCCGACACAAACACCGGGCCCATCTAGGAGTGGCACTGCAGTGTCACGCAGGATGGCCCTTCCAAAAAACCCTCCCCAAACAGCACATGACGCAAAGAAAAAAAGAGGCGCAATGAGGTAGCTGACTGTGTGAGTAAGATTAGCGACCCTAGTGGCCGACACAAACACCGGGCACATCTAGGAGTGGCACTGCAGTGTCACGCAGGATGTCCCTTCCAAAAAACCCTCCCCAAACAGCACATGACGCAAAGAAAAAAAGAGGCGCAATGAGGTAGCTGTGTGAGTAAGATTAGCGACCCTAGTGGCCGACACAAACACCGGGCACATCTAGGAGTGGCACTGCAGTGTCACGCAGGATGTCCCTTCCAAAAAACCCTCCCCAATCAGCACATGATGCAAAGAAAAAGAAAAGAAAAAAGAGGTGCAAGATGGAATTATCCTTGGGCCCTCCCACCCACCCTTATGTTGTATAAACAAAACAGGACATGCACACTTTAACCAACCCATCATTTCAGTGACAGGGTCTGCCACACGACTGTGACTGATATGACGGGTTGGTTTGGACCCCCCCCAAAAAAGAAGCAATTAATCTCTCCTTGCACAAACTGGCTCTACAGAGGCAAGATGTCCACCTCATCTTCACCCTCCGATATATCACCGTGTACATCCCCCTCCTCACAGATTATCAATTCGTCCCCACTGGAATCCACCATCTCAGCTCCCTGTGTACTTTGTGGAGGCAATTGCTGCTGGTCAATGTCTCCGCGGAGGAATTGATTATAATTCATTTTAATGAACATCATCTTCTCCACATTTTCTGGATGTAACCTCGTACGCCGATTGCTGACAAGGTGAGCGGCGGCACTAAACACTCTTTCGGAGTACACACTTGTGGGAGGGCAACTTAGGTAGAATAAAGCCAGTTTGTGCAAGGGCCTCCAAATTGCCTCTTTTTCCTGCCAGTATAAGTACGGACTGTGTGACGTGCCTACTTGGATGCGGTCACTCATATAATCCTCCACCATTCTATCAATGTTGAGAGAATCATATGCAGTGACAGTAGACGACATGTCCGTAATCGTTGTCAGGTCCTTCAGTCCGGACCAGATGTCAGCATCAGCAGTCGCTCCAGACTGCCCTGCATCACCGCCAGCGGGTGGGCTCGGAATTCTGAGCCTTTTCCTCGCACCCCCAGTTGCGGGAGAATGTGAAGGAGGAGATGTTGACAGGTCGCGTTCCGCTTGACTTGACAATTTTGTCACCAGCAGGTCTTTCAACCCCAGCAGACCTGTGTCTGCCGGAAAGAGAGATCCAAGGTAGGCTTTAAATCTAGGATCGAGCACGGTGGCCAAAATGTAGTGCTCTGATTTCAACAGATTGACCACCCGTGAATCCTTGTTAAGCGAATTAAGGGCTGCATCCACAAGTCCCACATGCCTAGCGGAATCGCTCCGTGTTAGCTCCTTCTTCAATGCCTCCAGCTTCTTCTGCAAAAGCCTGATGAGGGGAATGACCTGACTCAGGCTGGCAGTGTCTGAACTGACTTCACGTGTGGCAAGTTCAAAGGGCATCAGAACCTTGCACAACGTTGAAATCATTCTCCACTGCACTTGAGACAGGTGCATTCCATCTCCTATATCGTGCTCAATTGTATAGGCTTGAATGGCCTTTTGCTGCTCCTCCAACCTCTGAAGCATATAGAGGGTTGAATTCCACCTCGTTACCACTTCTTGCTTCAGATGATGGCAGGGCAGGTTCAGTAGTTTTTGGTGGTGCTCCAGTCTTCTGTACGTGGTGCCTGTACGCCGAAAGTGTCCCGCAATTTTTCTGGCCACCGACAGCATCTCTTGCACGCCCCTGTCGTTTTTTAAAAAATTCTGCACCACCAAATTCAAGGTATGTGCAAAACATGGGACGTGCTGGAATTTGCCCATATTTAATGCACACACAATATTGCTGGCGTTGTCCGATGCCACAAATCCACAGGAGAGTCCAATTGGGGTAAGCCATTCCGCGATGATCTTCCTCAGTTGCCGTAAGAGGTTTTCAGCTGTGTGCGTATTCTGGAAAGCGGTGATACAAAGCGTAGCCTGCCTAGGAAAGAGTTGGCGTTTGCGAGATGCTGCTACTGGTGCCGCCGCTGCTGTTCTTGCGGCGGGAGTCCATACATCTACCCAGTGGGCTGTCACAGTCATATAGTCCTGACCCTGCCCTGCTCCACTTGTCCACATGTCCGTGGTTAAGTGGACATTGGGTACAACTGCATTTTTTAGGACACTGGTGAGTCTTTTTCTGACGTCCGTGTACATTCTCGGTATCGCCTGCCTAGAGAAGTGGAACCTAGATGGTATTTGGTAACGGGGGCACACTGCCTCAATAAATTGTCTAGTTCCCTGTGAACTAACGGCGGATACCGGACGCACGTCTAACACCAACATAGTTGTCAAGGACTCAGTTATCCGCTTTGCAGTAGGATGACTGCTGTGATATTTCATCTTCCTCGCAAAGGACTGTTGAACAGTCAATTGCTTACTGGAAGTAGTACAAGTGGGCTTACGACTTCCCCTCTGGGATGACCATCGACTCCAAGCGGCAACAACAGCAGCGCCAGCAGCAGTAGGCGTTACACGCAAGGATGCATCGGAGGAATCCCAGGCAGGAGAGGACTCGTCAGACTTGCCAGTGACATGGCCTGCAGGACTATTGGCATTCCTGGGGAAGGAGGAAATTGACACTGAGGGAGTTGGTGGGGTGGTTTGCGTGAGCTTGGTTACAAGAGGAAGGGATTTACTGGTCAGTGGACTGCTTCCGCTGTCACCCAAAGTTTTTGAACTTGTCACTGACTTATTATGAATGCGCTGCAGGTGACGTATAAGGGAGGATGTTCCGAGGTGGTTAACGTCCTTACCCCTACTTATTACAGCTTGACAAAGGGAACACACGGCTTGACACCTGTTGTCCGCATTTCTGGTGAAATACCTCCACACCGAAGAGCTGATTTTTTTGGTATTTTCACCTGGCATGTCAACGGCCATATTCCTCCCACGGACAACAGGTGTCTCCCCGGGTGCCTGACTTAAACAAACCACCTCACCATCAGAATCCTTCTGGTCAATTTCCTCCCCAGCGCCAGCAACACCCATATCCTCCTCATCCTGGTGTACTTCAACACTGACATCTTCAATCTGACTATCAGGAACTGGACTGCGGGTGCTCCTTCCAGCACTTGCAGGGGGCATGCAAATAGTGGAAGGCGCATGCTCTTCACGTCCAGTGTTGGGAAGGTCAGGCATCGCAACCGACACAATTGGACTCTCCTTGTGGATTTGGGATTTCAAAGAACGCACAGTTCTTTGCGGTGCTTTTGCCAGCTTGAGTCTTTTCAGTTTTCTAGCGAGAGGCTGAGTGCTTCCATCCTCATGTGAAGCTGAACCACTAGCCATGAACATAGGCCAGGGCCTCAGCCGTTCCTTGCCACTCCGTGTGGTAAATGGCATATTGGCAAGTTTACGCTTCTCCTCCGACAATTTTATTTTAGGTTTTGGAGTCCTTTTTTTTCTGATATTTGGTGTTTTGGATTTGACATGCTCTGTACTATGACATTGGGCATCGGCCTTGGCAGACGACGTTGCTGGCATTTCATCGTCTCGGCCATGACTAGTGGCAGCAGCTTCAGCACGAGGTGGAAGTGGATCTTGATCTTTCCCTAATTTTGGAACCTCAACTTTTTTGTTCTCCATATTTTATAGGCAGAACTAAAAGGCACCTCAGGTAAACAATGGAGATGGATGGATTGGATACTAGTATACAATTATGGACGGACTGCCACGGTTAGGTGGTATAAAAAAACCACGGTTAGGTGGTATATATTGTAATACAATTATGGATGGACGGACTGCCTGCCGAGTGCCGACACAGAGGTAGCCACAGCCGTGAACTACCGCACTGTACACTGGTTGATAAAGAGATAGTAGTATACTCGTAACAACTAGTATGACTGACTATGACGGTATAAAGAATGAAAAAAAAACCACGGTTAGGTGGTATATATTATAATAATACAATTATGGATGGACGGACTGCCTGCCGACTGCCGACACAGAGGTAGCCACAGCCGTGAACTACCGCACTGTACACTGGTTGATAAAGAGATAGTAGTATACTCGTAACAACTAGTATGACACTATGACGGTATAAAGAATGAAAAAAAAACCACGGTTAGGTGGTATATATTATAATAATACAATTATGGATGGACGGACTGCCTGCCGAGTTCCGACACAGAGGTAGCCACAGCCGTGAACTACCGCACTGTACACTGGTTGATAAAGAGATAGTAGTATACTCGTAACAACTAGTATGACTGACTATGACGGTATAAAGAATGAAAAAAAAACCACGGTTAGGTGGTATATATTGTAATACAATTATGGATGGACGGACTGCCTGCCGAGTTCCGACACAGAGGTAGCCACAGCCGTGAACTACCGCACTGTACACTGGTTGATAAAGAGATAGTAGTATACTCGTAACAACTAGTATGACTGACTATGACGGTATAAAGAATGAAAAAAAAACCACGGTTAGGTGGTATATATTGTAATACAATTATGGATGGACGGACTGCCTGCCGAGTTCCGACACAGAGGTAGCCACAGCCGTGAACTACCGCACTGTACACTGGTTGATAAAGAGATAGTAGTATACTCGTAACAACTAGTATGACTGACTATGACGGTATAAAGAATGAAAAAAAAACCACGGTTAGGTGGTATATATTATAATACAATTATGGATGGACGGACTGCCTGCCGACTGCCGACACAGAGGTAGCCACAGCCGTGAACTACCGCACTGTACACTGGTTGATAAAGAGATAGTAGTATACTCGTAACAACTAGTATGACACTATGACGGTATAAAGAATGGAAAAAAAACCACGGTTAGGTGGTATGTATTATAATACAATTATGGATGGACGGACTGCCTGCCGACTGCCGACACAGAGGTAGCCACAGCCGTGAACTACCGCACTGTACACTGGTTGATAAAGAGATAGTAGTATACTCGTAACAACTAGTATGACACTATGACGGTATAAAGAATGAAAAAAAAAACACGGTTAGGTGGTATATATTATAATACAATTATGGATGGACGGACTGCCTGCCGAGTGCCGACACAGAGGTAGCCACAGCCGTGAACTACCGCACTGTACACTGGTTGATAAAGAGATAGTAGTATACTCGTAACAACTAGTATGACTGACTATGACGGTATAAAGAATGAAAAAAAAACCACGGTTAGGTGGTATATATTATAATACAATTATGGATGGACGGACTGCCTGCCGACTGCCGACACAGAGGTAGCCACAGCCGTGAACTACCGCACTGTACACTGGTTGATAAAGAGATAGTAGTATACTCGTAACAACTAGTATGACACTATGACGGTATAAAGAATGAAAAAAAAACCACGGTTAGGTGGTATATATTATAATACAATTATGGATGGACGGACTGCCTGCCGACTGCCGACACAGAGGTAGCCACAGCCGTGAACTACCGCACTGTACACTGGTTGATAAAGAGATAGTAGTATACTCGTAACAACTAGTATGACACTATGACGGTATAAAGAATGAAAAAAAAACCACGGTTAGGTGGTATATATTATAATAATACAATTATGGATGGACGGACTGCCTGCCGACTGCCGACACAGAGGTAGCCACAGCCGTGAACTACCGCACTGTACACTGGTTGATAAAGAGATAGTAGTATACTCGTAACAACTAGTATGACTATGACGACGGTATAAAGAAAGAAAAAAAAATACCACGGTTAGGTGGTATATAATTATATAATTATGGATGGACGGACTGCCTGCCGAGTGCCGACTGCCGACACAGAGGTAGCCACAGCCGTGAACTACCGCACTGTACTGTGTCTGCTGCTAATATAGACTGGTTGATAAAGAGATAGTATACAACAATATACTACTATACTGGTGGTCAGGCACTGGTCACCACTAGTCACACTGGCAGTGGCACTCCTGCAGCAAAAGTGTGCACTGTTTAATTTTAAATTAATATAATATTATGTACTCCTGGCTCCTGCTATAACAACCTGCAGTGCTCCCCAGTCTCCCCCACAATTATTATAAGCTTTTATACATTGATGTGCAGCACACTGGGCTGAGCTGAGTGCACACAGACTGAGTCACACTGTGTGACTGCTGTGTATCGTTTTTTTCAGGCAGAGAACGGATATAGCAGAGAACGGATATATTAAATAAAAGTTAACTTAACAACAACTGCACTGGTCACTGTGGTAAACTCTGTCTGCACAATCTCTCTCTCTCTCTCTCTCTTCTAATCTATTCTAATGGAGAGGACGCCAGCCACGTCCTCTCCCTATCAATCTCAATGCACGTGTGAAAATGGCGGCGACGCGCGGCTCCTTATATAGAATCCGAGTCTCGCGAGAATCCGACAGCGTCATGATGACGTTCGGGCGCGCTCGGGTTAACCGAGCAAGGCGGGAAGATCCGAGTCGCTCGGACCCGTGAAAAAAAAAGTGAAGTTCGTGCGGGTTCGGATTCAAAGAAACCGAACCCGCTCATCTCTAAGTAAAATAGTCTCCCTGTCCAGGGTATCTAACTCCTCAGACAGAGTATCTGTCCATGCTGCTACAGCACTACACATCCAGGCCGCAGCAATTGCTGGCCTCAGAAGAGTACCAGAATGTGTATAAACAGACTTCAGGATACCTTCCTGCTGCCTATCCGCAGGATCCTTTAGGGCGGCCGTATCCTGTGACGGCAGGGCCACCTTCTTAGATAAGCACGTCAACGCTTTGTCTACCCTAGGGGAGGATTCCCAGCGTAACCTATCCGTTGGCGGGAAAGGATACGCCATAAGTAATCTTTTGGAAATCAGTACTTTCCTATCAGGGGAATCCCACGCTTTTTCACATAACTCATTTAATTCATGTGAAGGGGGAAAAGTCACTTCTTGCTTTTTCTCCCCAAACATATAAACCCTCTTGTCAGGGACAGGGTTTTCCTCCGATATGTGCAATACATCCTTCATTGCTATAATCATGAATCGGATGGCTTTAGTCATTTTAGGCTGCAACTTTGCATCATCGTCATCGACACTGGAGTCAGATTCTGTGTCGACATCTGTGTCAACCAAGTGGGATAGTGGGCGCTTTTGAGACCCTGACGGCCTCTGAGCTGTAGAATCAGACCCTGACTGATTATCCAACCTTTTATGCAAGGAGCTTACGTTATCATTTAACACCTTCCACATATCCATCCAATCAGGTGTCGGTGCCGTCGGCGGCGACACCACATTCACTTGCACTTGTTCTGCCTCCACGTAACCGTCCTCGTCAAACATGTCGACACAAACGTACCGACACACCGCACACACACTGGGAATGCTCTAATTGAGGACAGGACCCCACAAGGCCTTTTGGAGAGACAGAGAGAGAGTATGCCAGCACACACCCCAGCGCTATATAACCCAGGGATTACACAGTAATTTAGTGTTTACCCAGTAGCTGCTGTTTATGATAATTTGCGCCTAAATTTATGTGCCCCCCCCCCTCTCTTTTTACCCTTTTTCTACCTTGATACTGCAGGGGAGAGCCTGGGGAGCTTCCTCTCAGTGGAGCTGTGAAGAGAAAATGGCGCTGGTTAGTGCTGAGGAAGAAGGCCCCGCCCCCTCAGCGGCGGGCTTCTGTCCCGAGTCTGTGTAATAAAATGGCGGGGGCTCGTACATATATACAGTGCCCAGCTGTATATATGTGTCTTTTCGCCAAGAGGTATCCTAATTGCTGCCCAGGGCGCCCCCCCTGCGCCCTGCACCCTACAGTGACCGGAGTGTGTGGGTAGTGTGGGCGCAATGGCGCACAGCTGCAGTGCTGTGCGCTACCTCATGTGAAGACAGGAGTCTTCTGCCGCCGATTTCGATGTCTTCTTGCTTCTGCCGGCTTCTGACTTCTGGCTCTGCGAGGGGGACGGCAGCGCGGCTCCGGGAATGGACGACCAAGGTTAAGATCCTGTGTTCGAACCCTCTGGAGCTAATGGTGTCCAGTAGCCTAAGAAGCGCAACCTAGCCGCAGTTAGTAGGTTTGCTTCTCTCCCCTTAGTCCCACGTAGCAGAGAGTCTGTTGCCAGCAGAAGCTCTCTGGAAAAAAAAAAAAAAAAACCTAACTAAAATACTTTCTTATTAGCAAGCTCAGGAGAGCTCACTAAAAGCACCCAGCTCTGGCCGGGCACAGATTCTAACTAAGGTTTGAAGGAGGGGCATAGAGGGAGGAGCCAGTGCACACCAGGTAGTACTAAATCTTTCTTTAGAGTGCCCAGTCTCCTGCGGAGCCCGTCTATTCCCCATGGTCCTTACGGACTCCCCAGCATCCACTAGGATGTTAGAGAAATGTATATATATATATATAAGCAGGTGGGTCCGGCTCTCCCATTAATAAAGCCAATGCGCTGGGTGCCTTCACAGGGATAGTGTACAGACAGCGGGCGGTGCAGCACTCCAAGCGGCTAAAACAAACTGGCAGTCAAGTCTTCTGTGCAGACAACGTTTCAATGCAATTTATTGATGCATTTTCGTCAGGTCAATATAATCAAACAAGTGAACTCACCTAAATACCCAGAGAGACCAGCGTCCTTTCCCGCGCGTCCGGAGCTCAGGCATCCGCCAGGCCCGTCGGCGCTGCATAGTGACGCAATTAGACAGTGCCTAACACCATGGAAACATGATACACAACAGCGCTCTGCACGGAACATGCACAAAACATATATATATGCCAAGACAGAGTAAAATACACCATAGTAACCAGCAAGATGTAAGCACATATATAGCATCAGCTTATGTTACTATTCTAGATACAAGGAGATGCACGGAATGTCCATATAGCATGTACATACATCACAGGAACACATGTTATGTAAACATGGAGGCCAGACACATACAGACGCATATGTATAGCCACTCGTTTAGAAAATTATGACAACAACAAAAATAGAACAAGAAATTATGACAACAACAAGAAAACAAAAAAAAACATTTATCTACCGGATGAGCCAGCAAGAATAGCCATAGTTACCAACAAGGGCACAGCTATATCACAACAGGGCATTCAAACCCAGTTGCTCATTGAGACCCTTTGGTTGTAGGGTCCCCAAACGGTGGATCCATCTAACCTCAAGTTGTACTAATTTACGACCCCTGTCACCACCCCGTGCCAGGGGAGGGACATGGTCTATCATGCGATAACGTAGAGCGGCAAGTGGGTGTCGAGCCAACATAAAGTGTCGGGCGACAGGGTGGTCGCTAGAGCCCTTATGGATGGCTGCTTTAATAGCCGACCTGTGGGCTGCCATACGCTCCTTAAACATACGCTCTGTCTTTCCAACGTATGACAGCCCACAGGGGCAAAGGATTTGGTACACAACAAATTTAGATGAGCAAGTCAGTGTGAAATTAATTGTCATAGACCGTCCAGTAAGGGGATGCTGAAAAATCCTGCCACTGATCATAAATTGGCAAGTAGTGCAGGTACATCTGATGCAGCCACGTGGGTTGGCATGTAGCGCAATATGTGGATTAGGAGAGATGTTTGCTTTTACCAGCATGTCTCTAATGTTACGCCGTCTGGTGTAGCATGACATAAGACGGGTCTGTTGAAGATCTAGATCTTGATCTGATTGCACTATATTCCAAAGTTTTTTGGATATACGATTTATCCCTTTACTGGCGGGACTAAACTTACCTACCCAAGGGATCGTGTCACTAGTGTTAGAAGCTGGAGGGGCCTGATGCAAGATTTGTACACGATCCAATGCCAATACTTTGGCCTTGGCTTGTGCAAGTAATTGAGCAGGATAGCCTCTAAGCAAAAACTTTCTGATCATAATCTGTAATTCTGCCACCTCTGGATCAGATGTAATGCGACGGATTCTTAATAATTGGGAAAATGGCAGACCTTGTTTTAGTGAAGAAGGATTAAAACTAGAAAAATGTAAGATATTGTTCCTATTGGTGGGTTTGCTGAACAGAGATGTATGAATACATCCATCCTGGATAGATATATTTACATCTAGGTAATTCACCGATTGTGTGCTCATTGAGTATGTAAATTTTACAGGATGATTCTGTCTATTGTGTATGTCAATGATCTGTTTAAGTCGTTCTTGACTACTCTTCCATATTAGGAGGAGATCATCAATATAGCGGTAGTAGGTGATAATGTCGGCAGCTATCAAGGGGTCATCAAAAAACACCTCTTGTTCAACTTTGAACATAAAGATGTTAGAGTACGATGGGGCCACCAGGGACCCCATCGCACAACCCGTTTGTTGGAGGTAAATTTTACCGTCAAAAGAAAATATTTTTTTGTTAAGGTCATATACAATAAGTCTAAACAAAACCGCAAGTCAGGGCCCTTAAACTCAGGATGGCCATCAAGGAAACTATGCACCGCCTCCATACCACAAGCATGGGGAATGATAGTGTATAAACTCTGTACATCAATGCTGCACAGAGTAACCTCAGAATTAAATCTGTCAAGCATTTGTAGTTTACGCAGGAGAGTATTAGTATCAAGCAGAAACCTAGGGTGTGATTGGATACATGGCTGAAAAACTGAATCAAGAAACAAGGCAGACGGTTGGAACAGGGATTTCTGAGCAGAAATTATGGGCCTGCCCGGTGGTTTAGACAGACACTTGTGAATTTTGGGAGTGGTGTAAAGCAATGGAATAACTGGAAATTTCGGCACTAGAGCATTACACAGATCAACAGAAATAATCCCTGTTGCAACCGCCAAATCTAATCTGTCACACAGCTCCTTTCTAAATATTGTGGTAGGATCCACCTGTAAAAGACTATATGTAGATGTATCTGCAAGTTGGCTGTCAATCTCTGCCCTGTAGTCAGCCAAATCCTGTAGTACAAGAGTGCCCCCCTTGTCGGCAGGTCTGAAGATGATATCAGGGCGTGCTGCCAGACGGTCCAAAGCAAGTTTCTCTACTCTCGTAAGATTGTTTCTAGTGTAAGGCAATGTCGCAATCTGGTGGTCTGTCTCGGATTCCAATAGCCTCATAAATGTCCGAAAGGACGCATTATGTGTCTGAGGTTCGAACGTGGATTTTGGTAAGACCTTCTTTAATTTAGGAGGAATGTCCGATGTTACAGCAGGCGGATTAGGGTTCTTGCAGAAATGCTCACGAAGTTTGAGCTGTCGGTGCAGACAGTATTTATTGGCCTTCCACTGTAGCGGGTCTTGTCGACAAGAGGGTATGAAAGATAGTACTTTTGAGAGGACAGAGCGTTCTGTATCACTAAGCTCATACCTGGATAAATTGATGATTAAGTTCTCTGTATCCGTGCATTCTTGGGGGGTCGGCCTACTCTGCCCTTTCCTCTGCCATTGATGCCCGCGTCTTGTGTGGCGACGTTGCCTCTTACACCAGGGAGCTTGTCCCTGGTGGCCACTGCTAAAGGGTGGTTATGGCGAGTTGTGGAGGCAGTAGAATCAGAATCACTAGTTGTGGAAGTGTGTTCGTGAGATGACTCTAAATTACGTGTTCTGTGCATCCTACGCCGAAAAAATGGTCGCTTAAAATCACATTTAATGGGCCCATCCACCCACTTATATACATTGTGTTGCTCATAGTCGACATCAACTTTCTGCCGTTTAAGTGCTTTGAATTTGATGAGCTTGCGTTTGTGCAACTGTAATTGATCATTTAATTTGGTGATCCAGTCTACTGTGGAGTCTGCCTCCAGATTTGCCTTATGTATGGACTCAAAGTCAGCTGCCTTCATTTGTACATGTTCATTTCCTTGGTGGATTGCTCGATAATGAGCAACATCAAGTCCATAGAGCAGCGGTTGAGAATACCGACCCATTTGCGACAGAATGTCGCTACGACCTACTGTGGGAGAGTTCCAGACTCGCAGCCCACGTGGTAATTTCTTTGATCTATAATAGTCTGAAAGTGAAAGGCAGTGGTAGAAATAGTCAATCTCTTTCCTTTTAATTTTTAACAATTCATGATAAAGGTCCTCTAGAGACTGAGATTCCTGCTGTTCGCTCAGTTTGGCTGAATATAAAATGGCATCAGCTTCAGCATCTGTATACCCATGAAGTTCACCAATCGGGTATTGAGCGAACGACACTCCTTGGCTACTGGTATCACCAATGTCATCGGCCATAATGTGCAAATAGCAAAAACAGTAGCAGCACAGTCAACACAGCACTCAGAAAATATTATAAGACCCTGGAGACTAGAACGACCTTGCAGATCAGTTCACAGATGCTGAAATCACCAGGCCTTGAGCATATAGCTGTTAAAGTGCATGTAAACGTACAGAGAGCATTCTTATTTCACCAAAGTGCAGTAAAAGTGCAGTCCAAAGTGCAAAGTGTCCAGTATAAATACAATTCATACCACTAAAAAAATCCAATGGTAAAAGGAGGCAGACTCTGAGTAAAGTGCACAAATAACAAGCAGTAATGGATGGGGAGCCTTGACAGAGGGTACACTCACAGGGCGATGTGTAGTCTCATAGATAAGCAGCAGGTGGGTCCGGCTCTCCCATTAATAAAGCCAATGCGCTGGGTGCCTTCACAGGGATAGTGTACAGACAGCGGGCGGTGCGGCACTCCAAGTGGCTAAAACAAACTGGCAGTCAAGTTTTCTTTGCAGACAACGTTTCAATGCAATTTATTGATGCATTTTCATCAGGTCAATATAATCAAACAAGTGAACTCACCTAAATAGGTGAGTTCACTTGTTTGATTATGACCTGGCGAAAATGCATCAATAAATCGCTGTCTATATATATATATATATATATATATATATATATATATATATATATATATATATATATTATATATATATATGTACACTGTATATATATATCTATGTATATATATATATATATTTATATATATATTATATATATATTTTTATTTATTTATATATATATATATATATATATATATATATACACTGCTCAAAAAAATAAAGGGAACACTAAAATAACACATCCTAGATCTGAATGAATGATATATTCTTATTAAATACTTTGTTCTTTACATAGTTGAATGTGCTGACAACAAAATCACACAAAAATTATCAATGGAAATCAAATTTATTAACCCATGGAGGTCTGGATTTGGAGTCACCCTCAAAATTAAAGTGGAAAAACACACTACAGGCTGATCCAACTTTGATGTAATGTCCTTAAAACAAGTCAAAATGAGGCTCAGTAGTGTGTGTGGCCTCTACGTGCCTGTATGACCTCCCTACAACGCCTGGGCATGCTCCTGATGAGGTGGCGGATGGTCTCCTGAGGGATCTCCTTCCAGACCTGGACTAAAGCATCCGCCAACTCCTGGACAGTCTGTGGTGCCACGTAGCGTTGGTGGATGGAGCTAGACATGATGTCCCAGATGTGCTCAATTGGATTCAGGTCTGGGGAACGGGCGGGCCAGTCCATAGCATCAATGCCTTCGTCTTGCAGGAACTGCTGACACACTCCAGCCACATGAGGTCTAGCATTGTCTTGCATTAGGAGGAACCCAGGGCCAACCGCACCAGCATATGGTCTCACAAGGGGTCTGAGGATCTCATCTCGGTACCTAATGGCAGTCAGGCAACCTCTGGCGAGCACATGGAGGGCTGTGCGGCCCCCCAAAGAAATGCCACCCCACACCATTACTGACCCACTGCCAAACCGGTCATGCTGGAGGATGTTGCAGGCAGCAGAACGTTCTCCTTGGCGTCTCCAGACTCTGTCAAGTCTGTCACATGTGCTCAGTGAGAACCTGCTTTCATCTGTGAAGAGCACAGTGCGCCAGTGGCTATTTTGCCAATCTTGGTGTTCTCTGGCAAATGCCAAACGTCCTGCACGGTGTTGGGCTGTAAGCACAACCCCCACCTGTGGACGTCAGGCCCTCATACCACCCTCATGGAGTCTGTTTCTGATTGTTTGAGTAGACACATGCACATTTGTGGCTTGCTGGAGGTCATTTTGCAGGGCTCTGGCAGTGCTCCTCCTGTTCCTCCTTGCACAAAGGCGGAGGTAGCGTTCCTGCTGCTGGGTTGTTGCCCTCCTACGGCCTCCTCCATGTCTCCTGATGTACTGGCCTGTCTCCTGGTAGTGCCTCCATGCTCTGGACACTACGCTGACAGACACAGCAAACCTTCTTGCCAAAGCTCGCATTGATGTGCCATCCTGGATGAGCTGCACTACCTGAGCCACTTGTGTGGGTTGTAGGGAGGTCATACAGGCACGTGGAGGCCACACACACTACTGAGCCTCATTTTGACTTGTTTTAAGGACATTACATCAAAGTTGGATCAGCCTGTAGTGTGTTTTTCCACTTTAATTTTGAGGGTGACTCCAAATCCAGACCTCCATGGGTTAATAAATTTGATTTCCATTGATAATTTTTGTGTGATTTTGTTGTCAGCACATTCAAATATGTAAAGAACAAAGTATTTAATAAGAATATTTCATTCATTCAGATCTAGGATGTGTTATTTTAGTGTTCCCTTTATTTTTTTGAGCAGTGTGTATATATATATATATATATATATATATATATATATATATAAAACTGTATATAAACATTTGCACACTTCTAAATACTAATAAAAATAGGTGCACCCTCAAGTCTGTTCCTCAATGGTCCAGTAAAAATATGTTTTGGAAAGAGGCACTCAAACAACAATAATATACGAAAAAAGAGTCTTATGAATTTAATTTCACCCAAAAACGGGCATTTCAGGTAGGATCACAAAAGTGATGGTGGCTCAGCAAAAAAACTTGAACATAATTCACAATGTATACAGCACTACAAAGTGCTTTTTGATGAAAAAGAATGTTTGCTTATTAGAAGGACATGAGAAACCAAACAAATACGTCCGTCGACCTCGGTCCCGTATGGACCGTTCAAGACCCGCACAACATGTTACTGTCACCTTCCACCTTCCAGAGCCATCTGCAAGCAGACACACAGCAGACACAGCCAGCTTTATACCCCTCATAATGCTCATTACTTACTGCAGCTGATCGCAATCTCCAATTCAAACACCCGCGGCGTGCGTCCCACCTCAGTGCGCATGTACCAGCGGACCCTGGCGTCTTTACACACTACGTCACCGCGCCGGAACATTCATGCGTTCCACGGCGCTAAGGGTTTCCGGATACAGCACGCAATCACACATCCTACCAATGCCGTACACGCCTGTGCGTTCCACGGCTTGGTAGGTATTCGGGTTAACATACCACAACAACCTCATCGCCACAAATGACGGGACATAACTAAACAAACAGGGCTGTTGCCATAGCTACCCCGCGACGAGCACATCAGACCACTGTCTACATGTCTCCTCATGAGGAATCACACAGGCACTACCACCCAAATAGTGTTATGCTAATAGTACAGTTTAAGTACAATAATCAAGCCAAAACAAGCTGTACATTGTGAGAAGCAAGATAGCACATCAAACGCAGGTGTGAGGGACACGATCATGCAGCCTAAAACCAGTTACAAAATTAATGCCTACGTTATTAATGATATGTTATATCAAAGCATCAATCAATGCATTACTTAATGCTACATGTCACAAAGTGTCTGCTTGCAGAAAGGACTACCGGATAGTGATGAGCGGGTTCGGTTCCTCTGAATCCGAACCCGCCCGAACTTCAGTTTTTTCTTCACGGGTCCGAGCGACTCGGATCTTCCCGCCTTGCTCGGTTAACCCGAGCGCGCCCGAACGTCATCATCCCGCTGTCGGATTCTCGCGAGACACGGATTCTATATAAGGAGCCGCGCGTCGCCGCCATTTTCACACGTGCATTGAGAGTCATAGGGAGAGGACGTGGCTGGCGTCCTCTCCGTTTAGAGAAGAGAGAGACACAGTAGAGACGAGAGAGACACAGTATTTTGGGGAGCATTATTACTATTAGGAGGAGTACTACTATACTACTATACTACTTGCTGAAGTGATATAGATTAGATAGTGTGACTGTGTATTGTATTAATTATCTGACTTGTGGGGGAGACACTGACAGTGGGGAGCAGTTAGAGTCTGAGAGCAGGACTCAGGAGTACATATAACGTACAGTGCACACTTTTGCTGCCAGAGTCAGTGCCACACTGCCATTGTTGTGACCACACTGACCACCAGTATAATAATATATTTTGTGATTGTCTGCTTAGGACTCGGAGTACTAGTTGCAAGTTGCAACGTGACCTGACCACCAGTTTAATAATCAATCACCACCAGTTTAATATATATATATATATATATATATATATATATAATTGTATATAATATATATATATATATATAATATTGTATACCACCTACCCGTGTTTTTTTTTTTTTTTCATTCTTCTTTATACATACTACTATAGTAGCTTACTGTAGCAGTCTGCGGTGCTGCTGACCTGACAGTGTCCAGCAGGTCCGTCATCAGCCATTACATAATAAATATATATAGTACCTGTCCGGCTGCAGTACTAGTGATATTATATTGATTTCATCTCATTATCAATAATTTATCATCCAGTCTAGACTCTATATTAGCAGCAGACACAGTACGTTAGTCCACGGCTGAAGCTACCTCTGTGTCGGCACTCGGCAGTCTATCCATAATTGTATACCACCTACCCGTGGTTTTTTTTTTTCTTTCTTCTTTGTACATACTACTATAGTATAGTAGCTTACTGTAGCAGTCTGCGGTGCTGCTGAGCTGACAGTGTCCAGCAGGTCCGTCATCAGTCATCATTACCTAATAAATATATTATCTACCTGTCCGGCTGCAGTACTAGTGATATTATATATACATACATATATATATTGATTTCATCTCATTATCAATCATCCAGTCTATATTAGCAGCAGACACAGTACGTTAGTCCACGGCTGTAGCTACCTCTGTGTCGGCACTCGGCAGTCCATCCATAATTGTATACCACCTACCCGTGTTTTTTTTTTCTTTCTTTCTTCTTTGTACATACTACTATAGTATAGTAGCTTACTGTAGCAGTCTGCGGTGCTGCTGAGCTGACAGTGTCCAGCAGGTCCGTCATCAGTCATCATTACCTAATAAATATATTATCTACCTGTCCGGCTGCAGTACTAGTGATATTATATATACATACATATATATATTGATTTCATCTCATTATCAATCATCCAGTCTATATTAGCAGCAGACACAGTATGTTAGTCCACGGCTGTAGCTACCTCTGTGTCGGCACTCGGCAGTCCATCCATAATTGTATACCACCTACCCGTGGTTTTTTTTTTTTTTTTCTTCTTTGTACATACTACTATAGTATAGTAGCTTACTGTAGCAGTCTGCGGTGCTGCTGAGCTGACAGTGTCCAGCAGGTCCGTCATCAGTCATCATTACCTAATAAATATATTATCTACCTGTCCGGCTGCAGTACTAGTGATATTATATATACATACATATATATATTGATTTCATCTCATTATCAATCATCCAGTCTATATTAGCAGCAGACACAGTACGTTAGTCCACGGCTGTAGCTACCTCTGTGTCGGCACTCGGCAGTCCATCCATAATTGTATACCACCTACCCGTGGTTTTTTTTTTTTCTTTCTTCTTTGTACATACTACTATAGTATAGTAGCTTACTGTAGCAGTCTGCGGTGCTGCTGAGCTGACAGTGTCCAGCAGGTCCGTCATCAGTCATCATTACCTAATAAATATATTATCTACCTGTCCGGCTGCAGTACTAGTGATATTATATATACATACATATATATATTGATTTCATCTCATTATCATCCAGTCTATATTAGCAGCAGACACAGTACGGTAGTCCACGGCTGTAGCTACCTCTGTGTCGGCACTCGGCAGTCCATCCATAATTGTATACCACCTACCCGTGGTTTTTTTTTTCTTTCTTCTTTGTACATACTACTATAGTATAGTAGCTTACTGTAGCAGTCTGCGGTGCTGCTGAGCTGACAGTGTCCAGCAGGTCCGTCATCAGTCATCATTACCTAATAAATATATTATCTACCTGTCCGGCTGCAGTACTAGTGATATTATATATACATACATATATATATTGATTTCATCTCATTATCATCCAGTCTATGGCCCTCATTCCGAGTTGTTCGCTCGCAAGGCGAATGTAGCAGAGTTACACACGCTAAGCCGCCGCCTACTGGGAGTGAATCTTAGCTTCTTAAAATTGCGACCGACGTACGCGCAATATTGCGATTACAAACGAGTTAGCAGTTTCAGAGTAGCTCCAGACTTACTCTGCCTGTGCGATCATTTCAGTGCTTGTCGTTCCTGGTTGACGTCACAAACACACCCAGCGTTCGCCCAGGCACTCCCACCGTTTCCCCGGCCACTCCTGCGTTTTTTCCGGAAACGGTAGCGTTTTCAGCCACACGCCCCTGAAACGCCGTGTATCCGCCCAGTAACACCCATTTCCTGTCAATCACATTACGATCGCCGGAGCGAAGAAAAAGCCGTGAGTAAAAATACTATCTTCATAGTAAAGTTACTTGGCGCAGTCGCAGTGCGAACATTGCGCATGCGTACTAAGCGGATTTTCACTGCGATGCGATGAAAAATACCGAGCGAACAACTCGGAATGAGGGCCAATATTAGCAGCAGACACAGTACGGTAGTCCACGGCTGTAGCTACCTCTGTGTCGGCACTCGGCAGTCCATCCATAAGTATACTAGTATCCATCCATCTCCATTGTTTACCTGAGGTGCCTTTTAGTTGTGCCTATTAAAATATGGAGAACAAAAATGTTGAGGTTCCAAAATTAGGGAAAGATCAAGATCCACTTCCACCTCGTGCTGAAGCTGCTGCCACTAGTCATGGCCGAGACGATGAAATGCCAGCAACGTCGTCTGCCAAGGCCGATGCCCAATGTGATAGTACAGAGCATGTCAAATCCAAAACACCAAATATCAGTAAAAAAAGGACTCCAAAACCTAAAATAAAATTGTCGGAGGAGAAGCGTAAACTTGCCAATATGCCATTTACCACACGGAGTGGCAAGGAACGGCTGAGGCCCTGGCCTATGTTCATGGCTAGTGGTTCAGCTTCACATGAGGATGGAAGCACTCAGCCTCTCGCTAGAAAACTGAAAAGAGGGGCGTGGCCTGGAGGCTGAAGTGGAAGGAAGCTCACACAGAGAGCTCCGCTATAAAAGAGTTTAAAAACCCTAATATTTCCTCCTCTGACCCGCAAAACCTCTCTGAACCTACACCCCTCTGTCTGTGGAACATACTGCTGCAGTGGAATAGAGCCGCGGAATCGGGGAGCCGGTATACTGGCTCCCGCGGATTGTGGCCTACCCACCACCATAAAGCCGGGGACTAAATTCTGGAGGCTGACACGGAGGACCGGGCCGAATACCAGGCCGGAAGGCACCCTCGGAGCGCACCTGCTAGTCATCACCAGAGACCGCTCCTCAACTCACCACAGCACCCGGAGTCACGAGGCACGGGAGAGGAGAAGAAGCAGCTGGAACGCGCAGCCGGGAACCCTGAGCACTGAAGGCGGCGGCCATCTTGGGTCCTACGGAGCGGAGCACAGCGACTCGGACGTGCAGCCCGGCGGCTCCGTGCAGTAGAGAACGTAAGCTGCTCCCCTGAAGCACCCCTTCCGCTGCTGACACCTACCTGGCTCCCTGGCAGACGGACACCGCCAGAGGCCTGGGGCGGGACGCGCGAACGCTCACAGCGGCACTGCACACCCGACGACTCCATACAGCAGAGAAGGTGAGACGCGCCCGTGAAGCACCCCTCCCGCTGCTGACACCTACCCAACTCCCTAACAGACAGACACCGCCAGAGGCCTGAGGCGAGACGCGCGAACGCAATCAGCGGCACTACACACCCTGCCCAGCGGAATAGTAAAGCGGTAACAAGCCCCTAAAAGCTCCACTTATCTCTGCCTCCCCACTAATAACTGAAGGTGAGAGGTGAACCCCGCCAACACAAATACCGGGTGCCCGCTACTGGAAACCTGCCGCTGAGTGATAGTACACTGGCGACCACAGGCAAGCACTATACCGCATCTGTCACTCACCTACCTAACATCAAAAGGCTGGTTTCACACCTATCAACCCCCAGACAGGGGCGAGACCTGCGAACAGAACACTCTCATCTGGTCTACCCACGCTGAGTCAAATTATAACTCGCCCACCTATTCCTCACCACTTCCTCCACCAAAACGCACACAAACAAGTGTGCAACAAATGACGGCGGCCATTCTGGGTCTTAAAGAAAGAGTGAACCCGACTGCCTGAGGGATCCCTGGCATCCTACAGCAACGTGCTGTTATCACCTGCCAGCCCCTTGGATCCAACACTACCCCTCTACCTCAACCCGACCTAATACAACACGAACGCAACAAAAATATATCCCGCCGCCACGGAAGCAATAGCTCCCTGCTTCACAAGTCGTGAACCTAAAACGCCAGGAATCTTTTACCACGTCGAAAGATACATCCCTCACCATGGAAAAATACGTGGCCAAAACTCTACGCACGAATAAAAATTCTCAAAATAAAAACAAAACAACAACCAAAGAAAGGGAACCCAGCTTTATCCATCAAGGATCTCCCTGTTCACCAAACAGACATACCGCTGACGACACAATATCCACCGACGTCCAAGCTAGCCCATCCTCAATACAGAGGGCCAAAGAAATATCGGACATCATATCTCCCCTACTGGACGCAAAATTGGCACCTCTAATGGAAGCTATCACGTCAGCAGCGGCACAACTAACCCAACACACCCAACGCCTGGCTGAAGCTGAAGACCGAATATCTACCTTGGAAGACGATTATCAAACCATCCAATCCCAACAACAAACACATGATAACACCCTAGTGGCCATGACCGATAAGATCGAAGATTTAGAAAATCGAAATCGTCGGAATAACCTACGCATGATTGGCCTCCCAGAAACCATCAGACAAACAGATCTAATGGACTTGGTAACGCAATGGCTACCCACAGCTCTTAATTTACCCTCATCCCCCACCTCTTACCTGGTGGAACGAGTCCATCGCATCGGTCCTGACAAACAATCCTCACAATCCTCTTCATCACGTCCCAGGCCAGTCATATTCAGGCTACTAAACTATCTCGACAAAGTCAAGATCATGGAAGCCTACCGCAAATGCTCTGACCTGCGGTACAAAGAATCCAAACTCCTTTTGTTTCAGGACTTTTCTTTTCAAGTCTCGACACAACGACGGGAGTTCTCCCCAATCTGCAAAGAACTCTACGCCAAAAACATCAAATTTGCCCTTTTGTACCCGGCAAAATTGAGAATCTTCCATGACGGCAAACCTTACTTCTTCGATAATACAGATTCAGCTCGAAATTTTCTCAAGTCCCTATCATCACATTCTAATCCTCGAATGGACGATGCGGACTAACTATCTTAGTCCCAAATATCTCCCTCCGTGGTTACATCTTTTTCCCTTGCCCAATGGATAACACATGGTTAATAGTTGTTATATGGTTCTTATTTTCTTCCCCACCCCCCCTCCCCACTGCTAACCAACCTAAAGCTTCTGTTACAGATGGACGGTTATTACTTCTGTCCTCCTTGGTTCGAAAATTTAAAAAATGTTATGACTGGTGGCCTATATTATATCGGCTACTATTTTCTTTTTGCATTACATTGTTTAATGATCACATATATACTCTAACTCCGTTAGTTTGCCCGACACATCATTCTAGTCCTCCCCAAGCGAGCTGGGACAGGGGAAAGGACTGTCGTTTATGGCTTCTCCTTTTAAGTTCCACTAGAATGGGAATTGGATAATGACAACCCCTAGGGACACTGTGGCCTCTAAAGATGGCTCAAAGACGTCCCTTAAGTTAGTCTCATGGAACGTAGAGGGCCTAAACACACCAATCAAAAGGAAAAAGGTACTAACACACCTTAAAAAATTCCATCCTGATATAGTGTTCCTACAGGAAACACACTGGCGTCCCAATGATCCTAATACACTTAGAGACACCTGGGTTGGAGATTTCAAAAGCGCTTCCTATGTTACTAAAACAAGGGGAGTACTTCTCCTATTCCGCAGATCACTGAACTACAAGATCAAAAATTAATGGGTAGACCCCGAGGGCAGGTTTTTGTTCCTAAAGATAGAGGTTGAAGGTGAACTTTTCACCCTAGCATGTATTTACGCCCCCACTGGACCAAACGCTTCCTTCTTCTCAGACATCTATGTTAAATTACAGGACTGGACGGAGGGAGTTTTGATCATAGGGGGAGACCTTAATACCATATTAGACCCATTATTAGATGTATCCGGTGGCCCCAGACAATTTAATTACAGTAGATCCGCACCACCATCCCTGTCACTGCTACAAGACTCTTTACAACTACCAGACCCATGGAGATTCCTCCACCCTGACTCTAGAGAATACACCTTCTTCTCACACCCTCATAATGTATTCTCCAGATTGGACTATTGGTTAGTACCGACCTCCGCAATACATAGAATCCTGGACTCCACCATAGCCAACATACTCATATCAGACCATGCCCCTATCACCCTAACAATTAAACTAACCACACCCCGACAATACTCATATACCTGGCGGTTCCCTGAATATCTTGCCAACTCAGAAGACTTCAAACTCTTCTTGACACAAGCATACCTTAATTATACACAGGATAACGCAGCACATGTTAATGACACAAACCTTTTCTGGCAGGCTTCCAAACCCGTCCTTAGAGGACAGATCATTTCCTATGTTGCCACCAGGAAAAGGCAACTCCGGGAGAAGATGGCAGAAGCGTCCCTTCAAGTAGCTTCGACCTATTCCCAATTACTAGCCGACACATCTGAAACCAATAGGAAACTATATAAAGACACCAAATCAATTTATGACACTCTCTGTGCCGAACAGGCCAAATTATTCCTATCCTTCCAATCTAATAAATACTTTCGCTGGGGTAATCGCCCAGGGAAACTATTAGCAAACATGGTGAAAACTCATGCAACACCTAAGTACATCTCCTCAATTAGAGACATAGACAGACCCCCCTCAACAACACAAGACCAGATTAGCGACACCTTCTTAACTTTCTTTGAGAAATTGTACACCGCACCACATGACGAACCCACGGCAGGAATAGATTTCTTGACACAGGCAAATCTCCCCACACTCTCTGTAAACAATAGAGATCTACTTACCAGTCCCGTAACTGCAGTAGAATTGGAGCTAACCATCAAATCTCTCCCAAATGGGAAATCCCCAGGACCCGACGGTATGTCGGCATCTTATTACAAATTACTTCTCCCACACCTAAGCGAACACCTCAGGCGGTTATATAATGCGCTTTTGGAGGGACATCCCGCCCCAACAGATTTCAACACTGCCCGAATCATAGTCCTCCCCAAACCCAATAAGGATTACACGTTAGTATCATCCTACCGCCCAATTTCACTGCTGAACCAAGACTTTAAAATATTTACAAAGATCCTTGCCACCCGCCTCCAAGCAGTCCTACCAAAATTACTACATCCTGCCCAGACAGGCTTCATGCGTAATAAACACTCAGTGCACAATGTTCGCTCACTACTAGCAGCTATGTATAAAACCCACGATTCACAGGAGTTAGACAATATGGTACTGAGCTGTGATGCAGATAAAGCCTTTGACCGAGTGTCCTGGGCCCACATAGATAGATTACTTAGACTTCAAAACTTTGGTACTGCTTTTGTCAAGGTGTTTCACATCATTTATCAAACACCACAAGCCTTCTTGACGGTGAATGGCCACAATTCAAGACTATTCTCCTTACATCGCGGCACCAGACAGGGTTGCCCCCTATCCCCTCTACTATTTAACTTAGCCTTAGATCCCCTCCTTCGCCATTTCTGCAGAGAAAATAGATGGCGCGGCATAAAACTAGCCAATCACGAAATCAAATTCTCAGCATTTGCTGATGACATTCTACTTTACTTTAGCAATCCCCGACAAGCCATGCCATACCTACTTGACATCCTGGACTCATTTGAACTAGTTTCTGGCTTCAAAATTAATCCATCCAAAACGGAAGCATTAGCCTTCTTTCCTTCCATAAGGACAGGCTGGGGAGAAACTTTCCCATTCCACTGGGCCACAAACAATTGCATTACCTACCTAGGGATTAAATTCCCTGACCACCCCTCTAAACTATACTCACTTAATCTCCCCCCACTATTGGCCAAGACATATGCAGACTTCGCCAGATGGTCTCACCTTCCCCTTACATACACAGGCAGGAGCCATTTGTACAAAATGATAAGTTTCCCCCGCCTACTTTATGTACTACAGATGCTCCCACTGATCCCACCCAAACACATACTAGCTCAACTAGACAAAGCACTGTCCAAATTTATTTGGGCGGATAAACACCCTAGATTCTCGTTATTCAAACTACGCCAACCTCGCTCCCTCGGAGGCCTTAATTTACCATGCCTTTATTCCTACGCCTTGGCAGCTAACTACAGAATCGCTTTGGACTGGATTGGCGGAAGTGATATATACGCCAACACACAGTTGGAGCAGTCTTTTGTCCCATCCCAGGCCCTGGTATCTTTACTACACACCACACCCACCTCCATACCACACTGCGTATCAGATAACATACTCATCTCCTCCACCTGCGCTGCATGGAGACAGACCCGCGCTCGACTAAAGATATCAAGATACACATCATTATTTTTACCTCTTTGGAACAACCCTGACTTCAAGCCTCACACCACCTCCCCTATATTTCAGACTTGGTATAATGGTGGGCTAAAATACATTCATCATTTCTTACATGCCGAAACTCTAACCTTACTTACACAATCTCAACTCATAGCACGCTTTCCATCCTTACCAATCCCAATTTTTCCATTCCTTCAAGCATGTAGTTACATACAAAAGGTTACATCTTCATTAATTGCACAGGATAACTCCCACACCTTGGACAACACATTACGACGCACCCAAGATGGTAGATTTCCCACAGCACTCATATATACATATTCCCGCACTCTACTGGATGTAGAAACCGGCTCAACAGGCCTCCTAAAGTGGAAGCTAGAATTCCCAGACCTCACAATGAAACTAATTCTGGAAGCCAACGCATACTTGGACAAAACACTAGGCTCAGTCACATACTCAGAAATGCACCAAAAAATTTTACATAGAGCATATATTATTCCCAAACTGCGGCACCTTATTGGTGCAGCTCCATCATCTCACTGCTTCAAATGCACTGCTCCAGAAGCAGATCTGGTACACTGCCTATGGTCGTGCCCCAAGGTACACACACTCTGGCAGACACTCCAGTCATATATTACAACAGAGTTACAGATACAATTTACCATCACTAAGACGTGGGCATTCTAGGGCATATTTCCAAAACAACACCCCCCCGGACTAGCCAAAGGACAACGCATTCTCTTAATTAAATTGGCAGCAGCCACAAAAAAAACAATCCTATCACAATGGATATCCACCGACACAATCCCCATCACATTACTACACCCTAGGATCTCTCATCTATTCCACCTAGACTGGACCAATACCGCCTTACAGAAAGACAAACTGACCGAGAAATTTTTCCACACTTGGCTACCCTACATCCAGACCCTCCCCCAGGTTACAAGGGAAGCCCTGCGGAAATGCTTCAAAGACACCAAATGGTATTTGCAGGAGACATTGGACTCTGCACCTCCCCCCTTTTGAACCACCGACTCTATATCACACATGTATATCACCTGACTCCCCCACACTCCAAAGGTTACTACATACCCTCTACAGTTACCATACTATTACTACCTAGGGCTTACACGGAGTATAAGTGTATTTCTTGTTACTATCTGTTCATAATGTAATGTAATGTACTGCTCATATAATGCACACTGTTAAACCTGTTTTACTGGTAATTCACTAGTCAATAAAAAACTTTGAAAAAAAAAGAAAACTGAAAAGACTCAAGCTGGCAAAAGCACCGCAAAGAACTGTGCGTTCTTCGAAATCCCAAATCCACAAGGAGAGTCCAATTGTGTCGGTTGCGATGCCTGACCTTCCCAACACTGGACGTGAAGAGCATGCGCCTTCCACCATTTGCACGCCCCCTGCAAGTGCTGGAAGGAGCACTCGCAGTCCAGTTCCTGATAGTCAGATTGAAGATGTCAGTGTTGAAGTACACCAGGATGAGGAGGATATGGGTGTTGCTGGCGCTGGGGAGGAAATTGACCAGGAGGATTCTGATGGTGAGGTGGTTTGTTTAAGTCAGGCACCCGGGGAGACACCTGTTGTCCGTGGGAGGAATATGGCCGTTGACATGCCTGGTGAAAATACCCCAAAAAATCAGCTCTTCAGTGTGGAGGTATTTCAACAGAAATGCGGACAACAGGTGTCAAGCCGTGTGTTGCCTTTGTCAAGCTGTAATAAGTAGGGGTAAGGACGTTAACCACCTCGGAACATCCTCCCTTATACGTCACCTGCAGCGCATTCATAATAAGTCAGTGACAAGTTCAAAAACTTTGGGTGACAGTGGAAGCAGTCCACTGACCAGTAAATCCCTTCCTCTTGTAACCAAGCTCACGCAAACCACCCCACCAACTCCCTCAGTGTCAATTTCCTCCTTCCCCAGGAATGCCAATAGTCCTGCAGGCCATGTCACTGGCAATTCTGACGAGTCCTCTCCTGCCTGGGATTCCTCCGATGCATCCTTGCGTGTAACGCCTACTGCTGCTGGCGCTGCTGTTGTTGCTGCTGGGAGTCGATGGTCATCCCAGAGGGGAAGTCGGAAGACCACTTGTACTACTTCCAGTAAGCAATTGACTGTCCAACAGTCCTTTGCGAGGAAGATGAAATATCACAGCAGTCATCCTGCTGCAAAGCGCATAATTGAGGCCTTGACAACTATGTTGGTGTTAGACGTGCGTCCGGTATCCGCCGTTAGTTCACAGGGAACTAGACAATTTCTTGAGGTAGTGTGCCCCCGTTACCAAATACCATCTAGGTTCCACTTCTCTAGGCAGGCGATACCGAAAATGTACACAGACCTCAGAAAAAGACTCACCAGTGTCCTAAAAAATGCAGCTGTACCCAATGTCCACTTAACCACGGACATGTGGACAAGTGGAGCAGGGCAGGGTCAGGACTATATGACTGTGACAGCCCACTGGGTAGATGTATGGACTCCCGCCGCAAGAACAGCAGCGGCGGCACCAGTAGCAGCATCTCGCAAACGCCAACTCTTTCCTAGGCAGGCTACGCTTTGTATCACTGCTTTCCAGAATACGCACACAGCTGAAAACCTCTTACGGCAACTGAGGAAGATCATCGCGGAATGGCTTACCCCAATTGGACTCTCCTGTGGATTTGTGGCATCGGACAACGCCAGCAATATTGTGTGTGCATTAAATATGGGCAAATTCCAGCACGTCCCATGTTTTGCACATACCTTGAATTTGGTGGTGCAGAATTTTTTAAAAAACGACAGGGGCGTGCAAGAGATGCTGTCGGTGGCCAGAAGAATTGCGGGACACTTTCGGCGTACAGGCACCACGTACAGAAGACTGGAGCACCACCAAAAACTACTGAACCTGCCCTGCCATCATCTGAAGCAAGAAGTGGTAACGAGGTGGAATTCAACCCTCTATATGCTTCAGAGGTTGGAGGAGCAGCAAAAGGCCATTCAAGCCTATACAATTGAGCACGATATAGGAGGTGGAATGCACCTGTCTCAAGTGCAGTGGAGAATGATTTCAACGTTGTGCAAGGTTCTGATGCCCTTTGAACTTGCCACACGTGAAGTCAGTTCAGACACTGCCAGCCTGAGTCAGGTCATTCCCCTCATCAGGCTTTTGCAGAAGAAGCTGGAGACATTGAAGGAGGAGCTAACACGGAGCGATTCCGCTAGGCATGTGGGACTTGTGGATGGAGCCCTTAATTCGCTTAACAAGGATTCACGGGTGGTCAATCTGTTGAAATCAGAGCACTACATTTTGGCCACCGTGCTCGATCCTAGATTTAAAGCCTACCTTGGATCTCTCT
This sequence comes from Pseudophryne corroboree, assembly GCF_028390025.1. Lineage (NCBI taxonomy): Eukaryota > Metazoa > Chordata > Amphibia > Anura > Myobatrachidae > Pseudophryne > Pseudophryne corroboree. The sequence continues at coordinate 266,852,605 of NC_086449.1, read as the reverse complement.
TTCCGGCAGACACAAGTCTGCTGGGGTTGAAAGACCTGCTGGTGAGAAAATTGTCAAGTCAAGCGGAACGCGACCTGTCAACATCTCCTCCTTCACATTCTCCCGCAACTGGGGGTGCGAGGAAAAGGCTCAGAATTCCGAGCCCACCCGCTGGCGGTGATGCAGGGCAGTCTGGAGCGACTGCTGATGCTGACATCTGGTCCGGACTGAAGGACCTGACAACGATTACGGACATGTCGTCTACTGTCACTGCATATGATTCTCTCACCATTGAAAGAATGGTGGAGGATTATATGAGTGACCGCATCCAAGTAGGCATGTCACACAGTCCGTACTTATACTGGCAGGAAAAAGAGGCAATTTGGAGGCCCTTGCACAAACTGGCTTTATTCTACCTAAGTTGCCCTCCCACAAGTGTGTACTCCGAAAGAGTGTTTAGTGCCGCCGCTCACCTTGTCAGCAATCGGCGTACGAGGTTACATCCTGAAAATGTGGAGAAGATGATGTTCATTAAAATGAATTATAATCAATTCCTCCGTGGAGACATTGACCAGCAGCAATTGCCTCCACAAAGTACACAGGGAGCTGAGATGGTGGATTCCAGTGGGGACGAATTGATAATCTGTGAGGAGGGGGATGTACACGGTGATATATCGGAGGATGATGATGAGGTGGACATCTTGCCTCTGTAGAGCCAGTTTGTGCAAGGAGAGATTAATTGCTTCTTTTTTGGTGGGGGTCCAAACCAACCCGTCATTTCAGTCACAGTCATGTGGCAGACCCTGTCACTGAAATGATGGGTTGGTTAAAGTGTGCATGTCCTGTTTATACAACATAAGGGTGGGTGGGAGGGCCCAAGGACAATTCCATCTTGCACCTCTTTTTTCTTTAATTTTTCTTTGCGTCATGTCCTAGATTTAAAGCCTACCTTGGATCTCTCTTTCCGGCAGACACAAGTCTGCTGGGGTTGAAAGACCTGCTGGTGAGAAAATTGTCAAGTCAAGCGGAACGCGACCTGTCAACATCTCCTCCTTCACATTCTCCCGCAACTGGGGGTGCGAGGAAAAGGCTCAGAATTCCGAGCCCACCCGCTGGCGGTGATGCAGGGCAGTCTGGAGCGACTGCTGATGCTGACATCTGGTCCGGACTGAAGGACCTGACAACGATTACGGACATGTCGTCTACTGTCACTGCATATGATTCTCTCACCATTGAAAGAATGGTGGAGGATTATATGAGTGACCGCATCCAAGTAGGCACGTCACACAGTCCGTACTTATACTGGCAGGAAAAAGAGGCAATTTGGAGGCCCTTGCACAAACTGGCTTTATTCTACCTAAGTTGCCCTCCCACAAGTGTGTACTCCGAAAGAGTGTTTAGTGCCGCCGCTCACCTTGTCAGCAATCGGCGTACGAGGTTACATCCAGAAAATGTGGAGAAGATGATGTTCATTAAAATGAATTATAATCAATTCCTCCGTGGAGACATTGACCAGCAGCAATTGCCTCCACAAAGTACACAGGGAGCTGAGATGGTGGATTCCAGTGGGGACGAATTGATAATCTGTGAGGAGGGGGATGTACACGGTGATATATCGGAGGATGATGATGAGGTGGACATCTTGCCTCTGTAGAGCCAGTTTGTGCAAGGAGAGATTAATTGCTTCTTTTTTGGTGGGGGTCCAAACCAACCCGTCATTTCAGTCACAGTCATGTGGCAGACCCTGTCACTGAAATGATGGGTTGGTTAAAGTGTGCATGTCCTGTTTATACAACATAAGGGTGGGTGGGAGGGCCCAAGGACAATTCCATCTTGCACCTCTTTTTTCTTTAATTTTTCTTTGCGTCATGTGCTGTTTGTGGAATGTTTTTTGGAAGGGCCATCCTGCGTGACACTGCAGTGCCACTCCTAGATGGGCCCGGTGTTTGTGTCGGCCACTAGGGTCGCTTATCTTACTCACACAGCTACCTCATTGCGCCTCTTTTTTTCTTTGCGTCATGTGCTGTTTGGGGAGGGTTTTTTGGAAGGGACATCCTGCGTGACACTGCAGTGCCACTCCTAGATGGGCCCGGTGTTTGTGTCGGCCACTAGGGTCGCTTATCTTACTCACACAGCTACCTCATTGCGCCTCTTTTTTTCTTTGCGTCATGTGCTGTTTGGGGAGGGTTTTTTGGAAGGGACATACTGCGTGACACTGCAGTGCCACTCCTAGATGGGCCCGGTGTTTGTGTCGGCCACTAGGGTCGCTTATCTTACTCACACAGCTACCTCATTGCGCCTCTTTTTTTCTTTGCGTCATGTGCTGTTTGGGGAGGGTTTTTTGGAAGGGACATCCTGCGTGACACTGCAGTGCCACTCCTAGATGGGCCCGGTGTTTGTGTCGGCCACTAGGGTCGCTTATCTTACTCACACAGCTACCTCATTGCGCCTCTTTTTTTCTTTGCGTCATGTGCTGTTTGGGGAGGGTTTTTTGGAAGGGACATCCTGCGTAACACTGCAGTGCCACTCCTAGATGGGCCCGGTGTTTGTGTCGGCCACTAGGGTCGCTTATCTTACTCACACAGCTACCTCATTGCACCTCTTTTTTTCTTTGCGTCATGTGCTGTTTGGGGAGGGTTTTTTGGAAGGGACATCCTGCGTGACACTGCAGTGCCACTCCTAGATGGGCCCGGTGTTTGTGTCGGCCACTAGGGTCGCTTATCTTACTCACACAGCTACCTCATTGCGCCTCTTTTTTTCTTTGCGTCATGTGCTGTTTGGGGAGGGTTTTTTGGAAGGGACATCCTGCGTGACACTGCAGTGCCACTCCTAGATGGGCCCGGTGTTTGTGTCGGCCACTAGGGTCGCTTATCTTACTCACACAGCTACCTCATTGCGCCTCTTTTTTTCTTTGCGTCATGTGCTGTTTGGGGAGGGTTTTTTGGAAGGTACATCCTGCGTGACACTGCAGTGCCACTCCTAGATGGGCCCGGTGTTTGTGTCGGCCACTAGGGTCGCTTATCTTACTCACACAGCTACCTCATTGCGCCTCTTTTTTTCTTTGCGTCATGTGCTGTTTGGGGAGGGTTTTTTGGAAGGGACATCCTGCGTGACACTGCAGTGCCACTCCTAGATGGGCCCGGTGTTTGTGTCGGCCACTAGGGTCGCTTATCTTACTCACACAGCTACCTCATTGCGCCTCTTTTTTTCTTTGCGTCATGTGCTGTTTGGGGAGGGTTTTTTGGAAGGGACATCCTGCGTGACACTGCAGTGCCACTCCTAGATGGGCCCGGTGTTTGTGTCGGCCACTAGGGTCGCTTATCTTACTCACACAGCTACCTCATTGCGCCTCTTTTTTTCTTTGCGTCATGTGCTGTTTGGGGAGGGTTTTTTGGAAGGGACATCCTGCGTGACACTGCAGTGCCACTCCTAGATGGGCCCGGTGTTTGTGTCGGCCACTAGGGTCGCTTATCTTACTCACACAGCTACCTCATTGCGCCTCTTTTTTTCTTTGCGTCATGTGCTGTTTGGGGAGGGTTTTTTGGAAGGGACATCCTGCGTGACACTGCAGTGCCACTCCTAGATGGGCCCGGTGTTTGTGTCGGCCACTAGGGTCGCTTAGCTTAGTCATCCAGCGACCTAAGTGCAAATTTTAGGACTAAAAATAATATTGTGAGGTGTGAGGTATTCAGAATAGACTGAAAATGAGTGTAAATTATGGTTTTTGAGGTTAATAATACTTTGGGATCAAAATGACCCCCAAATTCTATGATTTAAGCTGTTTTTTAGGGTTTTTTGAAAAAAACACCCGAATCCAAAACACACCCGAATCCGACAAAAAAAATTCGGTGAGGTTTTGCCAAAACGCGGTCGAACCCAAAACACGGCCGCGGAACCGAACCCAAAACCAAAACACAAAACCCGAAAAATTTCCGGTGCACATCACTACTACCGGATAGTGGCCCTCATTCCGAGTTGATCGGTCGCAAGGCGAATTTAGCAGAGTTACACACGCTAAGCCGCCGCCTACTGGGAGTGAATCTTAGCTTCTTAAAATTGCGACCGATGTATTCGCAATAATGCGATTACTAACTACTTAGCAGTTTCAGAGTAGCTCCAGACTTACTCTGCCTGTGCGATCATTTCAGTGCTTGTCGTTCCTGGTTGACGTCACAAACACACCCAGCGTTCGCCCAGGCACTCCCACCGTTTCTCCGGCCACTCCTGCGTTTTTTCCGGAAACGGTAGCGTTTTCAGCCACACGCCCCTGAAACGCCGTGTTTCCGCCCAGTAACACCCATTTCCTGTCAATCACATTACGATCGCCGGAGCGAAGAAAAAGCCGTGAGTAAAAATACTTTCTTCATAGTAAAGTTACTTGGCGCAGTCGCAGTGCGAACATTGCGCATGCGTACTAAGCGGATTTTCACTGCGATGCGATGAAAAATACCGAGCGAACAACTCGGAATGAGGGCCAGTGATCCTATTCCAAAATGCAATGTGCAAAACATGACAACCATAATAAATAAAGACATACCATATCAAATAATATTATATAAGGCAATGGACCCTGATAGGGGCCAATCATATGCAGAGCAATTTAAAGTGTCCAGCTATAACTCAACACTATAGACTATAAAAAGCACCGAAAGTTATTACTCTCATTAAGACCCTTAGGGGACTTAGTGTCCAATAAATAAATCCACCGGGATTCAGATTGAAGTAACTTTCTTCCTCGGTCTCCACCCCTCGCCAACCTGGGAATATGGTCTATGATCATGCACTTTAGTGCTGCAAGTTGATGTCCATTTTGTAAAAAATGCCGAGCCACCGGCTTGTCACTCTTTTGGTTCAAGATTGCCTGTCGAATAGAGAGGCGATGGTTCGCCATCCTTTCTCTGAAAGTGGTAGTGGTCTTCCCCACATAATAGAGTCCACACGGGCATATTAAAATATAAACAACAAAGTCCGTTGTACATGTGACTTGATGTTTGATAGAAATTTTTCTACCCGTATGTGGATGAGCAAACACTTTTCCTGTTATCATACTATTGCATGTTGTCAGGGCCGGTGCTAGGGTGTTCGGCGCCCCCCTGCAAACTATAAATTTGCGCCCTCCAATATTCCTTTAGCGCGCACCGGGAAAAGGGTTGTGATCTCACAAGTAAGGGGCATGGCCACACAGTAGTACCCCCATTTAAAATTACGCCACAATGTAGTACAATCTTATTAATCTTATACGTAATGCCCCACCCGTAGTAGTAGCGTCCTTATATGTAATGCACCCCAGTAATAGTAGCATCCTTATACAAAATGCCACCCAGTAGTAGTAGCGTCCTTATACGTAGTGCACCCCCAGTAGTAGTAGCGTTCTTATACGTAATGCCCCCAGTAGTAGTAGCGTCCTTATACGTAATGCCCCCCACAGTAGTAGTAGCGTCCTTATACGTAGTGCACCCCCAGTAGTAGTAGCGTCCTTATACGTAATGCCCCCCAATAGTAGTAGCGTTCTTATACGTAATGCCCCCCACAGTAGTAGTAGCGTCCTTATACGTAATGCCCCGCCAGTAGTAGTAGCGTCCTTATACGTAGTGCAACCCTGTAGTAATAGCGTCCTTATATGTAATGCCCCTCCCAGTACTAGTAGCGTTCTTATACGTAATGCCCCCCACAGTAGTAGTAGCGTCCTTATACGTAATGCCCCGACAGTAGTAGTAGCGTCCTTATACGTAATGCCCTCCACAGTAGTAGTAGCGTCCTTATACGTAATGCCCCGCCAGTAGTAGTAGCGTCCTTATATGTAATGCCCCGCCAGTAGTAGTAGCGTCCTTATACGTAATGCCCCCCACAGTAGTAGTAGCGTCCTTATACGTAATGCCCCGCCAGTAGTAGTAGCGTCCTTATACGTAGTGCACCCCTGTAGTAATAGCGTCCTTATATGTAATGCCCCTCCCAGTAGTAGTAGCGTTCTTATACGTAATGCCCCCCACAGTAGTAGTAGCGTCCTTATACGTAGTGCACCCCCAGTAGTAGTAGCGTCCTTATACGTAGTGCACCCCTGTAGTAATAGCGTCCTTATATGTAATGCCCCCCCAGTAGTAGCGTCCATAAAGCGCGCGCACAGACATACCTCACACACACACACAATTCACACATATATACACCCACCATATACACACACGTCACATACACACTTCAAGTTCTCTCTCACCCTCCACTTACCTAAGCCAGTCTCCCTCTGTACAGCAGCCTGGTCCGTGTAGCTCCGCCCCCTTCCGGCCCGTGTAGCTCCGCCCCCTTGTGTCCCGTACTCGGCGCTGTCACAGGTGAGGGGAGGGGAAGGGAGAGAGGAAGCTTTTCATGCTGCAGGTGCCCGCTGCCAGTGCCTGTCATACAGTGACAGACACAGCACTGGCAGCAGCAGCAGCAGCAGCAGTGGGGACAGGACGGCGCAGCAGGGAAGGAATGCAGAGCAGGGGGAGCGCCTCTCCGTCCCAGCGCCTCCCTGCACTGCATCCCTTCGCTGAGCGGGTAGCGCCGGGCCTGCATGTTGTACATCCAGAGCACCTAAAACAGCCCGTCCTGCGTGTGGTGAGCCAGGTATCCCTTGGTTTTGTGCTAAAATTCTTCATAGGTTGCATCAGTATTTGTTTCAAATTAGGGCCCCTGGAAAAAGATATTAATGGCTTCTTCACAACCTTGCGGAATGCTTTGTCAGTGGCAATAATAGGCCAATGTTTTTTCACAGAACTTGCAAATATTGGTGCATTGATATCATATTGGGTAGTAACCACCATTCTATCCAATGTTTTTAAACCTGGTGGTTTTTGTCTACCCTCAAAAATGAACCGTGCCCTTTTAAGGGCCTTTTTTTATCACTCCTGATCCATACCCTCTTTCCTCAAACCTGGTCGCCATTTCAACAAGTTGTAATTCACGTAGATCAGATTGTGTATTATTGCGCATTATGCGCAAAAACTGAAAAAAAAAATAAGATTTTACTCACCGATAAATCTATTTCTCGTAGTCCGTAGTGGATGCTGGGGACTCCGCAAGGACCATGGGGAATAGACGGCTCAGCAGGAGACTGGGCACATCTAAAGAAAGCTTTAGGACTATCTGGTGTGCACTGGCTCCTCCCCCTATGACCCTCCTCCAAGCCTCAGTTAGGACACTGTGCCCGGAAGAGCTGACACAATAAGGAAGGATTTTGAATCCCGGGTAAGACTCATACCAGCCACACCAATCACACCATATAACTCGTGATAGGAAACCCCGGTTAACAGTATGATAACAATGGAACCTCTGAATAGATGGTTCGCAATAACAACCCGATTTGTGTAACAATAACTATTTACAAGTATTGCAGACAATCCGCACTAGGGATGGGCGCCCAGCATCCACTACGGACTACGAGAAATAGATTTACCGGTGAGTAAAATCTTATTTTCTCTGACGTCCTAGTGGATGCTGGGGACTCCGTAAGGACCATGGGGATTATACCAAAGCTCCCAAACGGGCGGGAGAGTGCGGATGACTCTGCAGCACCGAATGAGAGAACTCAAGGTCCTTCTCAGCCAGGGTATCAAATTTGTAGAATTTTGCAACGTGTTTGCCCCTGACCAAGTAGCAGCTCGGCCAAGTTGTAAAGCCGAGACCCCTCGGGCAGCCGCCCAAGATGAGCCCCCTTCCATGTGGAATGGGCTTTTACAGATTTAGGCTGCGGTACTCCCACCGCAGAATGCGCAAGCTGAATAGTGCTACAAATCCAGCGCGCTATAGTCTGCTTAGAAGCAGGAGCACCCAGCATGTTGGGTGCATCTAGGATAAACAGCGAGTCAGTTTTCCGGACTCCAGCCGTCCTGGAAATATAATTTTTCAGGGCCCTGACTACGTCCAGTAACTTGGAATCCTCCAGGTCCCTAGTAGCCGCAGGCACCCCAATAGGTTGGTACAAGTGAAAACCTGATACCACCTTCGGAAGAAAGTGAGGACGAGTCCTCAACTCTGCCCTATCCATATGGAAAGTCAGGTAAGGGCTTTTTTATGACAAAGCCGCCAATTCAAACACATGCCTGGCCGAAGCCAGAGCTAACACATGACCACTTTTCATGTGAGATATTTCAAATCCACGGTTTTAAGTGGCTCAAACCAATGTGATTCCAGGAACTTCAAAACCACATTGAGATCCCAAGGTGCCACTGGGGCACAAAAAAGGGGCTGAATATGCAGCACTCCCTTACAACGTCTGCACTTCAGGCTGACATCCTTCCTGGCTTTGATCAGGATAAGAATGACTTCCTCCGGAATGCCTTTTTCACTCAGGATCCGGTGTTCAACCGCCATGCCGTCAATGCAGCCGCGGTAAGTCTTTGAACAGACAGGGCCCCTGCTGCAGCAGATCCTGTCTGAGTGGCAGAGGCCATGGGTCCTCTGAGATCAACTCCTGAAGTTCCAGGTACCAAGCCCTTCTTGGCCAATCCGGAACCATGAGTATAGTTCTTACCCCTCTTTTCCTTATTATCCTCAGTACCTTGGGTATGAGAGGGAGAGGAGGGAACACATAAACCGACTGGTACACCCGCGGTGTCACTAGAGCGTCCACAGCGATCGCCTGAGGTTCCCTTGACCTGGCGCAATATCTTTTTTATTGAGGCGGGACGCCATCATGTCCACCTGTGGTCTTTCCCAACGGTTTACCAGCATTTGGAAAACTTCTGGATGAAGTCCCTATTCTCCCGGGTGGAGTCTGCTGCGGAAGTCTGCTTCCCAGTTGTCCACTCCCGGAATGAACACTGCTGCCAGTGCTACCACATGATTTTCCGCCCAACGGGGAATGCTTGTGGCTTCTGCCATCGCCCTCCTGCTTCTTGTGCCGCCCTGCCTCTTTACATGGGCGAGTGCCGTGATGTTGTCTGATTGGATCAGTACGGCTGGTGAAGCAGGGGCCTTGTTTTGCTTAGGGCCTTGTAAATGGCTCTTATCTCCAGAAAATTTATGTTAAGTGAAAACTCCTGTTTTGGACCATAGTCCTTGGGATTTTATTCCCTGTGTGACTGCACCCCAGCCCCGAAGGCTGGCATCCGTGGTCCCCAGGACCCAGTCCTCTATTCCGAATCTGCGGCCCTCTAGTAGATGAACCCTCTGCAGCCACCACCGCAGCGACACCCTGGTTCTTGCAGACCGGGTTATCCGCTGCTGTATCTGGAGATGGGACCCGGACCATTTGTCCAACAGGTCCCACTGGAAAATCCTTGCGTGGAACTTTCCGAATGGAATTGCTTCGTACGAAGCTACCATTTTACCCAGGACTCGTGTGCATTGATGTACCGACACCTGTCCCGGTCTTAGGAGGTTTCTGACTAGAGATGACAACTCCTCGGCTTTTTCCATTGGAAGAAACACTTTTTTCTGGTCTGTTTCCAGAATCATTCCCAGGAACAGAAGACGTGTCGTTGGGACCAGCTGTGACTTTGGAATTGAGAATCCAGTCCTGCTGTTGCAGCACTTCCCGAGAAAGTGCTACCCCCTTACCAACTGTTCCTTGGACCTTGCCTTTATCAGGAGATCGTCCAAGTACGGGATAATTAAAACTCCCTTCTTGCGAAGGAGTATCATCATTTCGGTCATTACCCATGGTAAAGACCCTCGGTGCCGTGGATAATCCAAACGGCAGCGTCTGGAACGGATAGTGACAGTCCGGTACCACAATCTTGAGGTACTCCTGGTGAGGAGGGTAAATGGGGACATGCAGGTAAGTATCCTTGATGTCCAGAGAGACCCTGTAATCCCCCTCGTCCAGGATCGCAATAATCGCCCTGAGCGATTCCATCTTGAACTTGAATCTTTTGTTATATGTGTTCAAGGATTTTAAATTTAAGATGGGTCTCACCGAACCGTCCGGTTTCGGTACCACAAACATTGTGGAAAAGTAACCCTTTTCCTGTTGAAGGAGGGGTACCTTGATAATCACTTGCTGTGAATACAGTTTTTTGGATAGCCACCAACACTGCCTCCCTGGCAGAGGGAGTTGCCGGTAAGGCAGATTTTAGGAAACGGCCGGGGGGAGACGTCTCGAATTCCAGCCTCTACCTCTGAGATACTGTTTGAAGAACCCAGGGATCCACCTGTGAGAGAGCCCACTGTGCGCTGAAATTTCTGAGACGGGCCCCCACCGTACCCGGGTCCGCCTGAGCAGCCCCAGCGTCATGCTGTGGACTTACCGGACGCAGGGGAGGACTTCTGCTCCCGGGAACTAGCTGTGTGCTGCAGCTTTTTCCCTCTACCTTTTCCTCTTGGCAGAAAAGATGAGCCTCTAGCCCTCTACTTTTCTGGGGCCGAAGGGACTGTACCTGATAATACAGTGCTTACTTTGCTGTGGGGTAGCTTGTGGCAAAAGTTTTGATTTCCCAGCCGTAGCTGTGGAAACGAGGTCTGAAAGACCATCCCCAAACAGTTCCACCCCCTTCTAGGGCAAACTTCCATGTGCCGTTTTGAATCGGCATCGCCCGACCATTGCCGAGTCCATAACCCCCGTCTGGCGGCAATGGTTTTACATAGCGCTTATTAGTGATGCCAGTCGGCAAATATCCCTCTGTGCATCACGCATGTATAAGACAGCGTCTTTTATATGCTCTATTTTCAGCAAAATATTGTCCCTATCTATAGTATAAATATTATCCGACAGGGAATCTGACCACGCAGCTGCCGCACTGCACATCCATGCCGAGGCAATAGCAGGTCTCAATATAATGCCCGTGTGTGTGTATATAGCTTTAAGGGTAGTTTTCTGCTTTCTATCAGCAGGTCCTTCAGGGCGGCCGTATCCGTGACGGTAGTGCCACCTTTTTTAATAAGCGTGTAACCGCTTTATCTACCCTAGGGGTTATTTCCCAACGTGACCTATCCTCTGGCGGAAAAGGGTACGCTGCTTAGAAATTATCAATTTCTTATCGGGGGAAGTCCACGCTTCCTCACACACCTCATATCAATTCCTCAGATGCAGGAAAACTACTGGTAGTTTTCTGTCACCAAACATAATACCCTTTTTTGTGGTATCTGGGGTATTATCAGAAATGTGTAATACATTTTTAATTGCCTCAATCATGTAACGGGTGGCCCTATTGGAAGGTACACTAGTCTCATCGTCGTCGACACTGGAGTCGGTATCCGTGTCAACATCTGTGTCTGCCATCTGAGGTAGCGGGCGTTTTAGAGCCCCTGATGACATGTGAGACGCTTGGACAGGCACAAGCTGAGCAGCCGGCTGTCCTATGTCGTCAAACCTTTTATGTAAGGAGTTGACACTGTCACGTAATTCCTTCCATAAGTCCATCCACACCGGTGTCGACCCCGCAGGGGGTGACATCTCATTCACAGGCATTTGCTCCGCCTCAACTTCATTATCCTCATCATACATGTCGACACAGCAGTACCGACACACAGCACACACACAGGGAATGCTCTGACAGAGGACAGGACCCCACAAAGCCCTTTGGGGAGACAGAGGGAGAGTATGCCAGCACACACCAGAGCGCTATATATCACAGGGATATCACCTATAGAGAGTGTTTTCCCTTATAGCTGCATAATATATATATATATACTGCGCCTAATTTGTGCCCCCCCTCTCTTTTTAACCCTTTTCTGTAGTGGAGGACTGCAGGGGAGAGCCAGGGAGCGATCCCTCCAGCAGAGCTGTGAGGGAAAATGGCGCCAGTATGCTGAGGGAGATGGCTCCGTCCCTTTTTCGGCGGGCTTTCTCCCGCTATTGTAAAAGTTCTGGCAGGGGTTAATAAACACCTATATAGCCCCTGGGGCTATATATGGTGTCAGTTCGCCAGCCAACGTGTTAATATTGCTGCTCAGGGCGCCCCCCCCCAGCGCCCTGCACCCATCAGTGACCGCAGTGTGTGGTGTGCATGAGGAGCAATGGCGCACAGCTGCAGTGCTGTGCGCTACCTTGGAGAAGACAGAAGTCTTCAGCCGCCGATTTTCCGGACCACCTTCTTGCTTCTGGCTCTGTAAGGGGGACGGCGCTGCGGCTCCGGGAACGGACGACGAGGTCGGGTCCTGTGTTCGATCCCTCTGGAGCTAATGGTGTCCAGTAGCCTAAGAAGCCCAAGCTACCACCACTTAGGTAGGTTCGCTTCTTCTCCCCTTAGTCCCTCGGTGCAGTGAGCCTGTTGCCAGCAGGTCTCACTGAAAATAAAAAAACCTAACATATACTTTCTTCCTAGGAGCTCAGGAGAGCCCCTAGTGTACATCCAGCTCAGCCGGGCACAGAAATCTAACTGAGGCTTGGAGGAGGGTCATAGGGGGAGGAGCCAGTGCACACCAGATAGTCCTAAAGCTTTCTTTAGATGTGCCCAGTCTCCTGTGGTGCCGTCTATTCCCCATGGTCCTTACGGAGTCCCCAGCATCCACTAGGACGTCAGAGAAATGGTAAACCATTTTTGAGGAAACCAGGGTGGTGGCTCGTGGAATACAAGAACGTATTCCTATCCGTGCTTTTACGGTACAGGGTAGTCCCTAACCGATTTCCATCCCTGAACACCAAAACGTAAAGGAACTCTATCCGGTCAGACTGAACATTAAATGTGAAACGAATAGGGCTAGAAAGCCCATTTAGCTCCGACACCATTTCCTTAAAGCTTTCACAAGAACCCTTCCATATGATGAAAACATCATCAATATATCTATAATAGTGCAGAATGCTGGGACCGAATCTGGGATAGATGTTAACCTCTTCATACTGTGTCATAAATATATTGGCATATGCCGGTGCCAAATTCGAACCCATCGCGGTCCCAGCATTCTGCACATAAAAAGAATCCGCATATTGGAAGTGGTTTTGTGTAAGAATGACCTGAATCATGTCACATATAAAATCAACCGGAGGTCCACAAAACTCAAAACCAGGCAATGCTCGTTCCACAGCCAAAACGCCAAGATCATGGGGTATGACAGTGTACAACGACGAAACATCCATCGTTGCAAACAGATATTCAGCTGGTAAAACTTCTATTTGAGTAAGCTTTTTCAAAAAATCTCCAGTATCCTGTATATAACTCTTACTGCTAACAACAACAGGTTGCAATAGAAAATCTACATACTTTGCCAATGGTTGTAATACCGAGTTCTCTGCGGACACTATTGGCCGACCTGTGGGCCTATCAGTCGATTTGTGTATCTTAGGGATACAATACAGTATCGGAGTGACCGGATGTTCAACTGTAAGGGCTCTCACCAGGTGCTCATCCAGGTATCCGCTGGTTAAACCTCGTGCCAACAAAGCATCAACTTTAGATTTTATGTCATACATAGGGTTGGACCTTCTCTTAGAATAAGTAACAGTATCACTCAATTGTGTTAAAACATCCTCGTGATAATATTGATAATCCAACACTACCACTGCCCCACCCTTGTCTGCTGTACGTATCACAATCTCCTTGTTGCTTTGTAGAGACTTAATGGCCATTCTCTGTTCAAAAGATAAATTGTGATAATAGTTTGACTTTCTAGTGGACCCGTCCAAATCATTCTCAACCATCATTAAGAAGGTCTTGATGCTTGAATTGACTGATATAGGATCAAAGTCACTTGATTTTTTTGAACAGAATTTGTTTGTACCTTCATCAGACACTTCAGTGTCTTTAAAGAATTCCTTAAGTCGTAACTTACGGCCTAATTTGTACAAATCCACACGTGAGTCAAACTCATCACATCTAAACGTGGGCACAAAAGAAAGCCCCAACGATAACACAGATTCCTCAACCGGAGACAATATATATTTTGACAAGTTGAATACATTGTTAACACTCATCACTTCCTTCGTCTTCCCCTTCTTCCTTTTGCTCTGCCTTGTGCGGCCCTTCCGCCCCTGTTGCCACCAATCCCCGTGGGATCCAATTGAGCTCCTAAAAAAGCCTGTCCACTAGGGGGCAGCCGTTCATTACCTTCTGTTTCAGAGGATGAATAGGAAGAGTCCACCGAAAATGGTATTCTATACTTATTACATAGAAACATAGAATTTGTCGGCAGATAAGAACCACTTGGCCCATCTAGTCTGCCCCCTTTTTTTTTTTTTATATTATTTTTATCTCTAACCTTATTTGATCCTTATTTCTTTGTAATTATATCCTTATGTCTATCCCATGCATGTTTAAATTGCTCTACTGTCTTAGCCTCTACCACCTCTGATGGGAGGCTATTCCACTTGTCCACTACCCTTTCTGTGAAATAATTTTTCCGCAAATTTTCCCTGAACCTCCCCCCCTCCAGTCTCAATGCATGTCCTCGTGTCCTATTGCTTCTCTTCATTTGGAGAATGTTTCCCTCCTGGACTTTGTTAAAACCCTTGATATATTTGAAAGTTTCTATCATGTCCCCCCTTTCCCTTCTCTGCTCCAAACTATACATATTGAGATTTCTTAGTCTTTCTGGGTATGTTTTGTGATGTAGGCCATGCACCATTTTAGTTGCCCTCCTTTGTACAGTTTCTAATGTATTAATATCCTTTTGAAGATATGGCCTCCAGAACTGAATACAGTATTCTAGATGAGGCCGTACCAATGACCTATACAGTGGCATTATTACTTCTTTCTTTCTGCTGCTGATTCCTCTCCCAATGCAGCCAAGCATCTGACTAGCCTTCCTCATTGCCTTGTTACATTGCTTACCTGCCTTTAAGTCATCTGAAATAGTGACTCCTAGATCCCTTTCCTCCTCAGTAGTTTCCAGTATAGTGCCATTAATACTGTATTTAGCTTTAGGATTTTTGAGACCCAAGTGCATGATTTTGCATTTTTTGGCATTAAACTGTAATTGCCAGACTCTTGACCATTCCTCTAGTCTACCTAGATCCTCAATCATTTGTTTTACCCCACCTGGTGTGTCTACCCTGTTGCATACCTTTGTGTCATCTGCAAAAAGGCATACTTTCCCTTTAATGCCATTTGCAATGTCACCAATAAAGATATTAAAAAGCACTGGTCTAAGTACAGATCCCTGGGGTACTCCACTGGTAACATTTCCCTCCTGTGAATGCACTCCATTTACCACAACTCTCTGTTTTCTATCCTTCAACCAAGATCTTATCCATTCAATAATCCTAATATCCAATCCCAAACTTTCAAGTTTATTTAGCAGTCTGCGATGTGGAACTGTGTCAAAAGCCTTACTAAAGTCTAGATAAGCTATATCCATGGCTCCACCTTTATCCATCACTTTAGTCACACAATCAAAAAAGTCAATAAGATTTGTTTGACATGATCTCCCCCCAGTGAATCCATGCTGTTTGGGATCCAGTAAATTGCCGGATTTGAGATAATCTACAACTCTTTCTTTTAAGAGTGTTTCCATCAATTTCCCTACTACTGATGTAAGACTCACTGGTCTGTAGTTGTTTGCCTCTTCCTTGCTTCCACTTTTGTGCAGTGGGACTACGTTTGCTCTTTTACAGTCCCCTGGAATTACTCCTGTAGCTAATGACTGGTTGAATAATTCTGTCAATGGTGCTACCAGCACCTCTTTAAGTTCTTTTAGTATCCTTGGATGTATCCCATCTGGCCCCATAGATTTGTCCACTTTCAGCTTTGAGAGTTCTGTTAGGACCTTCTCCTCTGTAAATGTACTTGTTTCATTTTCCTGAATATCCCTGCAACTTAACTGTGGCCCCTTCCCCTCTCTTTCAGTAGTAAATACTGAGCAAAAATAATCATTAAGATGATCTGCTATTAAATTGTCTCCTTCAACAAGACTCCCAGTGTCCGTCTTTAGTTTTATAATTCCGCCTTTTGTTTTTCTCCTTTCGCTTATATACCTAAAAAAAGTTTTGCCTCCTTTACCCACTGCCTGGGCCATTTTCTCCTCAGCTTGTGCCTTTGCACATCTGATTACCTTCTTTGTCTCCTTCTGTCTAACAAGATATATCTTTTTGTCTTCATTATTTTGTGTCTGCTTATATTTCCTAAAAGCCATCTTTTTTGCTCTCACAATATTTGCTACTTCTTTTGCAAACCACACTGGCTTCCTTTTCCTTGTGTTTTTCCTAACAGTTTTGATACAAAGGTCTGTTGCCTTCAATATTGCACATTTTAATGTTTCCCACCTCTCCTGCACTGTTTCCAAGTTCCTCCACTCTGCCAAAGAATCGCTTACACATTTTCCCATCCCTACAAAATCAGCCTTCCTAAAATCCAACACCTTTGTTTTTGTATGGGACGAGTCAGTCTCTGTCTTAATGCTGAACCATACTGCTTGATGATCACTGGATCCCAGGTTTTCACCCACTTTTACGTCCGATAATCTGTCTCCATTTGTAAGTATTAAGTCTAATATTGCGTCTTTCCGAGTGGGCTCCCTCACCAATTGGTGGAGGGATGCTCCCTGAAGGGAATTTAAAATGTTCCTACTTCTATTGGAACTAGCAACAGACACCTCCCAGTTTACATCAGGAAGATTAAAGTCTCCCATGATTATTACCTCTCCTTTTAATGCCATTTTAGTTATGTCCTGCGATAGGTTCTTGTCAAGCTCCTCTTCCTGACCTGGTGGCCTGTATATCACGCCAATACGAATAATCAACCTTTCCCCTGTTTCTATGGTCACCCAAAGGGCCTCAGTTTTTTCTTCAATACTTTGTATTAATGTAGTATTTATGGCATTTTTTACATACATTGCTACCCCTCCTCCGATTTTTCCAATTCTGTCCTTCCTAAATAAAGTATATCCTGGTATAGCTATGTCCCAGTCATGATTTTCATTGTACCATGACTCTGTAATTGCCACAATGTCTAGATCATCCCTTGTCATTATTGCAGTTAGTTCTGGGATTTTATTTCCTAAGCTCCTAGCATTTGCACACATAGCTTTTAGAGTTTTGTTTGTGCTTTTTCTGTTCCTAGCTATGTTCTTCTCTCTGCCTATTTTTATTTGGTTTTGATCTGAATTATCTTCTGTTGCTGTGGATATGCTTCCTATTCCCTTTGCCTGCAGAAACAATACCTCTGTGTTGGGGGAGCAGATTTCTTTATTCCTGTTTGGTTCACTGCCCCCCTTTGTTAGTTTAAATAGTTCTTGATGAAGCATCCAAACTATTCAGTTAGTATTCTTGTTCCCCTTGAAGATGGGTGCAGACCGTCACTTTTGTATAAGCTCCTATCTTGCCAGATGGTGTGACTGTGGCCTATAAATCCAAATCTCTCCTCATTGCACCATGTCCTTAGCCAAACATTGAAGTTTCTGATGCAATGAGTTCTGTCTTCCCCTCTGTGTACTGGCAATACTTCTGAAAAAGATACAGTGGTTGCCACCTGCTTCAGAGCAGTCCCTAACTTCCTAAATTCATCTTTTACAGCCATGAGTTCAGCATTTGCCAGGTCATTTGTCCCTAGGTGGACAATGACATCCACCTCCCCATCTTTTCTTGCTGCCTTTACAATTCTTAGCATGCGCTCTTTATCCCTTGGAGCTGTGGCTCCAGGTAAGCACCTTACTTGTTTCTCTACTTCATTTGCATTTCCCAGATGTATTCCTCTAATAATGGAATCTCCCAAGAGAAGTGCAGTCCTTTTTGGAGATGCAATTTTCCTGTTCCATTTCCTGTTCCTATAGTTGGTAGAAGTCCCCATATCCTCCTGTTCTGTAGTGCCTCTATTAGTTGTATCTTCCAGCCCTGCAAGAGTAGCATACGAGTTTTGCAGTGTCACCGCTTGCGGGAGGTGTCTGTGTCCCTCTGGAAATCTCTGCCCTTGAGAGCCCACAGTAGTCCAGGCAGAATGTCTTCTGGTGGCTCTCTGAGGCAGTGGAGGCTTCAAAGACACAGACATCCTACAAATCTCAGCATGCAGTTTTGCTATCTCTTCCTTCAGCAGAGAAAATTGCTCACAGATTGGACAGCAGCTGAGTCTCCACGCTGCCTCTTTACAAACAAATGCTTTACATCCATTGCACTGCACAAGGCCAAACATTGTATCAGATGTTAATGGTATTGCAAATTTGTGTGTCACTTGGTGTATTATAAAACTCACCTGTTGCTGTATTCTAACTCACCTGCTGCTGTTTCAAACTCACTTAATAAGCCAAGCCTCACTTTATAATGCACGCCTCTCACAATGAGCGGCGTTTTTATTATTAACAGGATAACGCTGTCTAGGTGTTCTCAAAGTCTCCCCTGTGAGCCATCTGTATACCGTATGATTGCGATAGTCATTATGAACTGTTTCAAGCTTATTTTTCTTGAATGTTATTAAGTCATTCTTGTACCGGTCGATTTGTGCAGTGAGTTTTTCAAGCCACTTTTCAGATTTATCATCAACAAGTTTAGATTGGTGATGAATCCTAAAGTCATCCAGGTCAGTTCTAGTGCGTTTTAGCTCATTCCCAACTTCCTCTACCACCAACAAAATTAAATCAAGGGAACACTTGTTTAAAACACCACACCATTTACTGCAAAAACTAGGGTTGGTACGCTCAATAGTGGGAATATTGTGAACCCTGAAGCCACGTGGAATCTTTTTTTGTCGGTAGTAGTCTGATAAAAATTGACCATGGAGGACCAAATCTACCTCCCTTTTACTCAATCTTAACAATTTGTAATAAAGATCTACTGCACTATCAGCCGGTACATGACTGAATTCCTCTTGTTCAAACAGTACTTTTTCTGCATCATCGTCTGTTAGACTAACTTGCGCATTCTCCGCTAAATCTAACAGCTGCTCATCCAATAACCTAGCTCCTTGTGACATGATTCAGGATACATCAACACTTATATGAACCAATCAAAAGCCAATGTAACCATCAAATACTGACCAGATAGAGCTCCCTTAATTGCTCATACACAAAAATAGCTCCCAAAGGGACCATATTCACAAAAATAATAACCGAAAAAAATTACAAAAGAATTAAACTCAAACTCAGAAAAAATATTAATTAAAAAACATAACAATAAATACACCCTGTACCGTAAAAGCATGGATAGGAATACGTTCTTGTATTCCACGAGCCACCACCCTGGTTCCCTCAAAAATGGTTTGCCAATTTCTCAGTTTTTGCACGTAATGCGCAATAATACACAATCTGATCTACGTGAATTACAACTTGTTGAAATGGCGACCAGGTTTGAGGAAAGAGGGTATGGATCAGGAGTGATAAAAAAGGCCCTTAAAAGGGCACGGTTCATTTTTGAGGGTAGACAAAAACCACCAGGTTTAAAAACATTGGATAGAATGGTGGTTACTACCCAATATGATATCAATGCACCAATATTTGCAAGTTCTGTGAAAAAACATTGGCCTATTATTGCCACTGACAGAGCATTCCGAAAGGTTGTGAAGAAGCCATTAATATCTTTTTCCAGGGGCCCTAATTTGAAACAAATACTGATGCAACCTATAAAGAATTTTAGCACAAAACCAAGGGATACCTGGCTCACCACACGCAGGACGGGCTGTTTTAGGTGCTCTGGATGTACAACATGCAATAGTATGATAACAGGAAAAGTGTTTGCTCATCCACATACGGGTAGAAAAATTTCAGTCACATGTACAACGGACTTTGTTGTTTATATTTTAATATGCCCGTGTGGACTCTATTATGTGGGGAAGACCACTACCACTTTCAGAGAAAGGATGGCGAACCATCGCCTCTCTATTCGACAGGCAATCTTGAACCAAAAGAGTGACAAGCCGGTGGCTCTGCATTTTTTACAAAATGGACATCAACTTGCAGCACTAAAGTGCATGATCATAGACCATATTCCCAGGTTGGCGAGGGGTGGAGACCGAGGAAGAAAGTTACTTCAATCTGAATCCCGGTGGATTTATTTATTGGACACTAAGTCCCCTAAGGGTCTTAATGAGAGTAATAACTTTCGGTGCTTTTTATAGCATATAGTGTTGAGTTATAGCTGGACACTTTAAATTGCTCTGCATATGATTGGCCCCTATCAGGGTCCATTGCCTTATATAATATTATTTGATATGGTATGTCTTTATTTATTATGGTTGTCATGTTTTGCACATTGCATTTTGGAATAGGATCACTATCCGGTAGTCCTTTCTGCAAGCAGACACTTTGTGACATGTAGCATTAAGTAATGCATTGATTGATGCTTTGATATAACATATCATTAATAACGTAGGCATTAATTTTGTAACTGGTTTTAGGCTGCATGATCGTGTCCCTCACACCTGCGTTTGAAGTGCTATTTTGCTTCTCACAATGTACAGCTTGTTTTGGCTTGATTATTGTACTTAAACTGTACTATTAGCATAACACTATTTGGGTGGTACTGCCTGTGTGATTCCTCATGAGGAGACATGTAGACAGTGGTCTGATGTGCTCGTCGCGGGGTAGCTATGGCAACAGCCCTGTTTGTTTAGTTATATCCCGTCATTTGTGGCGATGAGGTTGTTGTGGTATGTTAACCCGAATACCTACCAAGCCGTGGAACGCACAGGCGTGTACGGCATTGGTAGGATGGGTGATTGCGTGCTGTATCCGGAAACCCTTAGCGCCGTGGAACGCATGAATGTTCCGGCGCGGTGACGTAGTGTGTAAAGACGCCAGGGTCCGCTGGTACATGCGCACTGAGGTGGGACGCACGCCGCGGGTGTTTGAATTGGAGATTGCGATCAGCTGCAGTAAGTAATGAGCATTATGAGGGGTATAAAGCTGGCTGTGTCTGCTGTGTGTCTGCATGCAGATGGCTCTGGAAGGTGGAAGGTGACAGTAACATGTTGTGCGGGTCTTGAACGGTCCATACGGGACCGAGGTCGACGGACGTATTGGTTTGGTTTCTCATGTCCTTCTAATAAGCAAACATTCTTTTTCATCAAAAAGCACTTTGTAGTGCTGTATACATTGTGAATCATGTTCAAGTTTTTTTGCTGAGCCACCATCACTTTTGTGATCCTACCTGAAATGCCCGTTTTTGGGTGAAATTAAATTCATAAGACTCTTTTTTCATATATTATTGTTGTTTGAGTGCCTCTTTCCAAAACATATATATACACACCAATCCACGATCTGCCGGCACTCGGTACAAAAAACCCACATGCTCAGGTGCCCGTCCAGGTAAAGATAATATCCAGGTGTCGCTTTGCAAAGAATACAGTCTCTGAGTGCCATCTTCTTGTGGAATTTTATATATATATATATATATATATATAGTACCTTACTGCCCCGGCACTCCCAGTATCCGCTGGGGGATATGTCCTGCTCCGGTGCCTTCCTCCGTGGAGGGCTTTGGTGAGGCCCCCCAAAATATTTCAATCAAAGAAAAGGCGGCACTCGGAGACTGTCATAAAATCTTGTAATAGTGCAAAAAGAAATCAACGTTTCGGGGACCAGTTCCCCTTCTTCAGGATAAGTGTAACCACAGCACTACAAACTTTTAAATACTTAAAAGAAGTACTTACCCCCCACATCACACCCAATCACCTGGCGTCTCCCCTGGTCACGCCGCCGATCTCACCGCCCGTCGCCGCCGGGCGCGTCTTCCGCAGCCGGAAGTGACGTTGTGGGAGTATGCCGCGTTACCATGGAGACGCTGGCAATACATAATAGAAAAAACATATGCCAACATCGTTTTAAAAAAATACTGTGCAAACTAGGAACTGGTTACATACTAGTGCAAATCTGTATTAAAGTGCTAATGTCAAATGTAAAAACAGTGTTTATACACATTTTATACCCGTGCAAAAAATATAAATAAAAAGTAAACATCCTGCATACTAATACTAATATCCAGTGCAGCTACTGTCCGTCCTGGTTCTGAACCGTGTCGACAATGTATCTATAAAGTATCTAGTATTACAACTTCTGGGGAATCTTTCTCAGGAACTCATCCCTGACCATATATTAACCTACTCCTCCAATAGCCTCCATACTACAGGCAAATTGATCTCAAAGAATACACTGGCCTGCTGCATCATGTAATCCGTCCATCTAACTCCTCCTCACCTGTCAGTGCTGTAAAACTATTGAGGTGTATTCAATCCTGGGCTCAACAACTAGCACACTAAGGACCTCATACCCCTCGCCACTAAGGAGAATTAAAGAAAATTAATGAGCCCTAGATTCTCATTAAGACCCCCCAGTTTCAGGGTTTGCAGTCTATGAATCCACATGGATTCTAACTGCAAAAGTTTTTTACCCCTATTCCCCCCCCCGGGGGGATTCTGGCACATGATCAATGATCCGATGTTTAAATGTCGCCATGCTATGTTTGAACTCCACAAAATGTTTAGCCACCGGCTGTTCACCACTGCCCGCCGCCAAAGCATTCCTGATAGCTTGTCTGTGCTGAGCCATTCGCACTTTGAACTGGCACTCAGTCTTCCCTATATAATACCGGCCACATGGGCACATGATGGCATATATAACAAACCTGGTGCTACAAGTTAAGGGCCACCTGATCTTGAAACTTTTTCCTGAGAAGGGCTGTGAAATACTATCACCTGGGGACATATGCGCACACATCGTGCAGCCCGTGCATTTATAGCACCCATTTTTTCTACTTAAAAAATGGTGGGTGGGGGCCACTTTTAACTTAGCCATGTCAGTTTTGACAAGGATGTCTTTGATACTACGCCCTTTAGTGTAACTCGGCATAATCCGTTTATTCTTGAAGACTGCTAGCTCAGGGTCCGATGTGACTACGGGCCACAGCCCTCGCAGTCTGTTCTTAACCTGTCCGCTATTGACATCGTATGCACTCACCCACGGAATACAGCTGGAGGTATCCTTAGGTGGTACTGATTGGAGGGTGTCTTCTCTTCTCATGGCTGTGGCCTTTTTACGGGCCTTGCGTAACAATTTTGGGGGAAAGCCCCTGTCCCGAAGTCTGCCCTCCATTTCATCCAGTTGTTTGTCCCTGACCTCCACATTTGTATTGGACCTGCATACCCGCAGAAATTG
The DNA here is from genome assembly GCF_028390025.1 of Pseudophryne corroboree. Classification (NCBI taxonomy): domain Eukaryota; kingdom Metazoa; phylum Chordata; class Amphibia; order Anura; family Myobatrachidae; genus Pseudophryne; species Pseudophryne corroboree. Next base: position 266,829,703 of record NC_086449.1, on the reverse strand, counting down.
TGAGTATGGCAGGCCCCTAATAGTGGAGGTCGGGTGAAAGCTGTCATACCGCAACACTGTGTTGCGGTAAGTGGGTTTTTTATACAAGCATGTATCAATCCTGCCTTCGTGTAATTTGATAAGAATATCTAAATAACACATTTCATGTTGGCTCAAACTCATCGTAAATTTGACGGGGCTATCTGATGCATTGTGACTGTCAATTAGGGATATTAAATCCTGCACTTCACCTCGCCAAAAGATCAGTACATCATCTATATATCGGTAATAGATGAACAAACGACTTGTTGTTATTGCGTCAGCCAAAAACAATTGACGTTCCACCTCCCACATAAAGGCATTGGCGAACGAGGGTGCCACGGAAGATCCCATGGCACACCCCGTTCGCTGTTTATAAAATTGCCCGTCAAAAATGAAGAAATTGTGAGATAAGGTGAACTGTAATAACTCCATGAAAAAATCTATATCCGGCCCAGTGTACAATGCATTACCTGTAATTAAACGTCTTACTGCATTCAAACCCTGTTGGTGTGGTATGCAAGTATATAGGCTAGTGACGTCGATGGTAACCAACGTTGTGTCGGCCGGTACCTGTTCAATGGAGTGAAATTTTCTTAATAATGTGCTGGAATCTTTAAGATGTGTGCTCGTTCCCTGTATACAGGGTTGCAAATAGCAATCCAGGTAGATAGCCACAAGTTCACACAGAGACCCCCTGGCAGAAATGATGGGTCTGCCCGGAGGCCTCTGTGCGTCTTTGTGGATCTTAGGGATCGTATAAAACTTTTGCAGTTAGAATCCATGTGGATTCATAGACTGCAAACCCTGAAACCGGGGGGTCTTAATGAGAATCTAGGGCTCATTAATTTTCTTTAATTCTCCTTAGTGGCGAGGGGTATGAGGTCCTTAGTGTGCTAGTTGTTGAGCCCAGGATTGAATACACCTCAATAGTTTTACAGCACTGACAGGTGAGGAGGAGTTAGATGGACGGATTACATGATGCAGCAGGCCAGTGTATTCTTTGAGATCAATTTGCCTGTAGTATGGAGGCTATTGG